>NW_026867507.1:141216-306355 GCF_020745735.1 Hemiscyllium ocellatum | reverse complement strand
TGCGAAACAGCATATCACACGACAGCAGCGGAGGTCTTTGACATCAGTCTCGAACGTGCGAGCCGCGTGCCAGATGAAAAGCTGAATCGCTCTGTGGACAGGGCCCAGAGCGTGGCAGCAGAGTGGCGCAGCGGGAGCGTGCTGGCCCATAACCCAGAGTCGATGGATCGAAACCATCCTCTGCTATTATTCAATGTCACCTCGAGCTGATTTCCTTTGGATCGGTGCTCTCTTCTGCTTCGCCAGCTTGTCATACCCAATGGCAAATCCACTCCATGCAAGGTGCGTGGTTTTAGAGTCTCAGTGGCATTCTGTTGTTCGGCGGTTTTTATTCTGACTGGATCGCAAAACCAGTTCTCTGCGATGCCAATCAGTTGTGTCAAGTTGAAACAAATGTCTTGCGGTTTCGTCCATTCCCTGCAGTAATTCGCTACCCTGGTTCAGACGTGAATGACAAGCATGTCAAAAACCTCTCACGACTCAGACACAGTTCCCCCACGATTAGGACGGATCCCACCGATTGTGAATAACCTCAGAGAGAGAGAGACAGGCAAACGGCGTGGATTCGATGGGTTGAACGGCTTGTGTCTACTCGAGAATGGTGCTACGTGTTTATGCCATCCCACTGCCTGTCTCTGGACAGAGAGGCTGAGGGAGCAAAACTGGTTCATTTTTAACCGTCCCTTCCGTGTTGACTGCCTGCAGTCCCTCAGCTCAGGGCGTGGGGAGGACTCTCAGTGAGTGAAGGTTTCACTCGGATTCTCTTCATCTGGGACACTTGGGGCTCAGATGTTAACTGCTGCGCGGTAGCAACAAAGAAAGCGATGCCCACTTTGCTATAGACTTTCCGTAAGATTGCTGCGTGAAGACGATTTCTGAACACCAAGAAGGCTGCACAACAATGTGAATTTACCTGGGCGAAGAGTCCTCGGTGTCCATTTCTTTCTGTCCTTCCAGCACAGCATCTTTCCATCTCTCAATAACAGACCTTTGGAGAAAGTTCACAATCAAAGTTGTTCATGTTCCCCGCATTAATGCAACTGACACCTCTCACCCCAACGGTTTCAGAGAGGAGAGAGAGAGAGAGAGAGAGAGACTCTACCCTCAACCCGCCCCCACCCTACACCACGCCCCACCCCACCCCAGAACAACGTGCAAGTAGAAATAAATTGGTTTAATTATCGAGCAGTGGAGATAGTCCAGTTCCTGGGATGAGACAAACATCATCGCCCCGGGGACAGAATGACAAGCAGAAGTTCTGGAAACGCTTTGCTGCTTGCAATTCTTGGAGCAATGTGGAATGTACTTCACACTGAGCAACTTTCAGCTGGCTCAGAGTCTCCAATGTACATTGCTGTGTTTGCCGCCAGCTCAGAGAGAGAGAACAATAGGAAGACGTAGGAGTGAATAACGATCCGCGTGAGAGGGCGAATAGCTGCTCATGGAGACTGTTAGTGGCTAACAATACGTAGTCTGTCATAGCCGACGAGGTGATAACAAGGAGTCGTTTGTGTGGTAGGGGTCAAGGACATGGGGAGTTCAGGCCCTAAAGTTATGGAACTCGATATTGAAGACCGGAGGGCTGTAAGGTCTCCAAGTGGAAAATGAGTTGTTGTTCTTTCATCTGGAGCTAGAACACTGCTGCAAGCCTGAGACAGAGATGTTGGTCAGGGAACAGGGTGATGTGTTAAAGTGGCAGACAACCGCCAGGTCAGGGCCTTTTTCCTGCGGGCAGAACCGGGATGTTCTGCGAAGCAGTCACCCAGTTTATGCTTCATGCTACATTGGGGAAACGACACTGTGAGCAGCGAATGCAGTGGACTAGGTTGTGGCAAAAGTGCTGCTTCACCTGGCAGGTATGTTTGAGCCCTTGGATATTCAGGAGGGAGCCGGTAAATGGGCAGGTGTTGCACATTCGGCAGTTTCAGGCGAAAGCGACTTGGCACTATGGGAGGTGGGTGTGGGGTGTTGCGAGTGAAGGAAGAGTGGACCCGAAGTGTAACCCCTGGCACAACGGGTGCGTGTTGGGACCATAACCCACTCTCTCCTATTCACTCAATGTCGTCTTTAGCAGCTTTCCCTTATAACTGCGCTCTGTTCTGCACCTCGCCTTCTCATCTGCTTCCGAAAAAAGGCTTGGACATAAATATTTCACAGTGATATACTGGCCCAATGTGCACAGTCGAGTTGATACACTCGTGGAGATCTGCGTGGTCTTCTCCTGTTCTCTGTATCCCATGGTGAGGAGGGTAATGCTTGTCACTGGCCGCTCGGGTGTCATAGAAAAATTTCAAAACAAAATGTTTGAATTGTCTGCCAGTGGAGAGAGCCCGGTTCCTGGGGACGTGACAAACAGCAGCAGGGAGACTGAATGAGAAGCAGCTGTTCGGGAAACTCTTTGCCGCTAGCAATTCTTAGAGCAATCTCAAATGTATTTCATAGTGAGCACGTCTCAGGTCACTCAAGCGGTGTGGGGCATCGGTCGCGGGCCGGCTCTCTGGCTCGTTGGTCTAGGCGTATGATTCTCGCTTTGGGTGCTTCACTGTGATGAGTTGCGAGAGGTCCCGGGTTCAAATCCCGGACGAGCCCGAGGTTTTTCTAAAACTTGACTTGTGCAAAACTGCCTGATTAATTTTCTCAAAAGCACCTTGGTGAAACGAGGTTGGGCTGTCTGGAGTACGGACAAGGCAGAAAACAGGGAAGTGAAATGGTTGGATGTCGTGTCGAACAGGTTGACGTGAGCTGTGCGGTGTTTGGGAATGTCAGCAATGAAGGTAGATTGGAAAATTGGGACAGCTCTCCTCGGAGAACCGAAGTTTTCCAAGTCATGAGGGACCTAGAAACAGGAAATAATGTTGTGAAAATGTTCCCACACCTGAAAGGTCCACAACGATTCGGCAGAATTTTAAGGTCACCAGGAAAACAAGTAAAAATGACAGGAGGAAGAACGTTTTCGTACAGGGAGTGGTTAGTGTCAGTAAGTCCCTGTCGGACATTGACAAAGAGGAAGATTCAATGAACACAAAAGGGAATTCGGTGGTCACGTTCAGATGTGCAGATTTACGCTGAGAATGCGAGAGAATGAAACGAATAGACACACGTTGACTGAAGTATAGAACCAGCAGAGCGAAGGTGGGCCGCATGGCCTCCGTCTGCGCTGCGACACATGTTGTGATTCAGTGTGAAATCACAGTTCGACCAACAGAATGTGGGAATTTAGTAAAAACGTTTCTATTTACACAGCCTCCGTACGTCTGCGAAACAGCATATCACACGACAGCAGCGGAGGTCTTTGACATCAGTCTCGAACGTGCGAGCCGCGTGCCAGATGAAAAGCTGAATCGCTCTGTGGACAGGGCCCAGAGCGTGGCAGCAGAGTGGCGCAGCGGGAGCGTGCTGGGCCCATAACCCAGAGGTCGATGGATCGAAACCATCCTCTGCTATTATTCAATGTCACCTCGAGCTGATTTCCTTTGGATCGGTGCTCTCTTCTGCCAGCTGCATACCCGAATGGCAAATCCACTCCATGCAAGGTGCGTGGTTTTAGAGGTCTCAGTGGCATTCTGTTGTTCGGCGGTTTTTATTCTGAACTGGATCGCAAAACCAGTTCTCTGCGATGCCAATCAGTGGTCAAGTTGAAACAAATGTCTTGCGGTTTCGTCCATTCCCTGCAGTAATTCGCTACCCTGGTTCAGACGTGAATGACAAGCATGTCAAAAACCTCATCACGACTCAGACACAGTTCCCCCACGATTAGGACGGATCCCACCGATTGTGAATAACCTCAGAGAGAGAGAGAGACAGGCAAACGGCGTGGATTCGATGGGTTGAACGGCTTGTGTCTACGCGAGAATGGTGCTACGTGTTTATGCCATCCCACTGCCTGTCTCTGGGACAGAGAGGCTGAGGGAGCAAAACTGGTTCATTTTTAACCGTCCCTTCCGTGTTGGACTGCCTGCAGTCCCTCAGCTCAGGGCCGTGGGGAGGACTCTCAGTGAGTGAAGGTTTCACTCGGATTCTCTTCATCTGGGACACTTGGGGCTCAGATGTTAACTGCTGCGCGGTAGCAACAAAGAAAGCGATGCCCACTTTGCTATAGACTTTCCGTAAGATTGCTGCGTGAAGACGATTTCTGAACACCAAGAAGGCTGCACAACAATGTGAATTTACCTGGGCGAAGAGTCCTCGGTGTCCATTTCTTTCTGTCCTTCCAGCACAGCATCTTTCCATCTCTCAGATAACAGACCTTTGGAGAAAGTTCACAATCAAAGTTGTTCATGTTCCCCGCATTAATGCAACTGACACCTCTCACCCCAACGGTTTCAGAGAGTGAGAGAGAGAGAGAGAGAGAGAGACTCTACCCGCCCCCACCCTACACCCCGCCCCACCCCACCCCAGAACAACGTGCAAGTAGAAATAAATTGGTTTAATTATCGAGCAGTGGAGATAGTCCAGTTCCTGGGGATGAGACAAACATCATCGCCCCGGGGACAGAATGACAAGCAGAAGTTCTGGAAACGCTTTGCTGCTTGCAATTCTTGGAGCAATGTGGAATGTACTTCACACTGAGCAACTTTCAGCTGGCTCAGAGTCTCCAATGTACATTGCTGTGTTTGCCGCCAGCTCAGAGAGAGAGAACAATAGGAAGGACGTAGGAGTGAATAACGATCCGCGTGAGAGGGCGAATAGCTGCTCATGGAGACTGTTAGTGGCTAACAATACGTAGTCTGTCATAGCCGACGAGGTGATAACAAGGAGTCGTTGGTGTGGTAGGGGTCAAGGACATGGGGGAGTTCAGGCCCTAAAGTTATGGAACTCGATATTGAAGACCGGAGGGCTGTAAGGTCTCCAAGTGGAAAATGAGTTGTTGTTCTTTCATCTGGAGCTAGAACACTGCTGCAAGCCTGAGACAGAGATGTTGGTCAGGGAACAGGGTGATGTGTTAAAGTGGCAGACAACCGCCAGGTCAGGGCCTTTTTCCTGCGGGCAGAACCGGGATGTTCTGCGAAGCAGTCACCCAGTTTATGCTTCATGCTACATTGGGGAAAACGACACTGTGAGCAGCGAATGCAGTGGACTAGGTTGTGGCAAAAGTGCTGCTTTTCACCTGGCAGGTATGTTTGAGCCCTTGGATATTCAGGAGGGAGCCGGTAAATGGGCAGGTGTTGCACATTCGGCAGTTTCAGGCGAAAGCGACTTGGCACTATGGGAGGTGGGTGTGGGGTGTTGCGAGTGAAGGAAGAGTGGACCCGAAGTGTAACCCCTGGCACAACGGGTGCGTGTTGGGACCATAACCCACTCTCTCCTATTCACTCAATGTCGTCTTTAGCAGCTTTCCCTTATAACTGCGCTCTGTTCTGCACCTCGCCTTCTCATCTGCTTCCGAAAAAAGGCTTGGACATAAATATTTCACAGTGATATACTGGCCCAATGTGCACAGTCGAGTTGATACACTCGTGGAGATCTGCGTGGTCTTCTCCTGTTCTCTGTATCCCATGGTGAGGAGGGTAATGCTTGTCACTGGCCGCTCGGGTGTCATAGAAAAATTTCAAAACAAAATGTTTGAATTGTCTGCCAGTGGAGAGAGCCCGGTTCCTGGGACGTGACAAACAGCAGCAGGGAGACTGAATGAGAAGCAGCTGTTCGGGAAACTCTTTGCCGCTAGCAATTCTTAGAGCAATCTCAAATGTATTTCATAGTGAGCACGTCTCAGGTCACTCAAGCGGTGTGGGGCATCGGTCGCGGGCCGGCTCTCTGGCTCGTTGGTCTAGGCGTATGATTCTCGCTTTGGGTGCTTCACTGTGATGAGTTGCGAGAGGTCCCGGTTCAAATCCCGGACGAGCCCGAGGTTTTTCTAAAACTTGACTTGTGCAAAACTGCCTGATTAATTTTCTCAAAAAGCACCTTGGTGAAACGAGGTTGGGCTGTCTGGAGTACGGACAAGGCAGAAAACAGGGAAGTGAAATGGTTGGATGTCGTGTCGAACAGGTTGACGTGAGCTGTGCGGTGTTTGGGGAATGTCAGCAATGAAGGTAGATTGGAAAATTGGGACAGCTCTCCTCGGAGAACCGAAGTTTTCCAAGTCATGAGGGACCTAGAAACAGGAAATAATGTTGTGAAAATGTTCCCACACCTGAAAGGTCCACAACGATTCGGCAGAATTTTAAGGTCACCAGGAAAACAAGTAAAAATGACAGGAGGAAGAACGTTTTCGTACAGGGAGTGGTTAGTGTCAGTAAGTCCCTGTCGGACATTGACAAAGAGGAAGATTCAATGAACACAAAAGGGAATTCGGTGGTCACGTTCAGATGTGCAGATTTACGCTGAGAATGCGAGAGAATGAAACGAATAGACACACGTTGACTGAAGTATAGAACCAGCAGAGCGAAGGTGGGCCGCATGGCCTCCGTCTGCGCTGCGACACATGTTGTGATTCAGTGTGAAATCACAGTTCGACCAACAGAATGTGGGAATTTAGTAAAAACGTTTCTATTTACACAGCCTCCGTACGTCTGCGAAACAGCATATCACACGACAGCAGCGGAGGTCTTTGACATCAGTCTCGAACGTGCGAGCCGCGTGCCAGATGAAAAGCTGAATCGCTCTGTGGACAGGGCCCAGAGCGTGGCAGCAGAGTGGCGCAGCGGGAGCGTGCTGGGCCCATAACCCAGAGGTCGATGGATCGAAACCATCCTCTGCTATTATTCAATGTCACCTCGAGCTGATTTCCTTTGGATCGGTGCTCTCTTCTGCCAGCTGCATACCCGAATGGCAAATCCACTCCATGCAAGGTGCGTGGTTTTAGAGGTCTCAGTGGCATTCTGTTGTTCGGCGGTTTTTATTCTGAACTGGATCGCAAAACCAGTTCTCTGCGATGCCAATCAGCTAGTCAAGTTGAAACAAATGTCTTGCGGTTTCGTCCATTCCCTGCAGTAATTCGCTACCCTGGTTCAGACGTGAATGACAAGCATGTCAAAAACCTCATCACGACTCAGACACAGTTCCCCCACGATTAGGACGGATCCCACCGATTGTGAATAACCTCAGAGAGAGAGAGAGACAGGCAAACGGCGTGGATTCGATGGGTTGAACGGCTTGTGTCTACGCGAGAATGGTGCTACGTGTTTATGCCATCCCACTGCCTGTCTCTGGGACAGAGAGGCTGAGGGAGCAAAACTGGTTCATTTTTAACCGTCCCTTCCGTGTTGGACTGCCTGCAGTCCCTCAGCTCAGGGCCGTGGGGAGGACTCTCAGTGAGTGAAGGTTTCACTCGGATTCTCTTCATCTGGGACACTTGGGGCTCAGATGTTAACTGCTGCGCGGTAGCAACAAAGAAAGCGATGCCCACTTTGCTATAGACTTTCCGTAAGATTGCTGCGTGAAGACGATTTCTGAACACCAAGAAGGCTGCACAACAATGTGAATTTACCTGGGCGAAGAGTCCTCGGTGTCCATTTCTTTCTGTCCTTCCAGCACAGCATCTTTCCATCTCTCAGATAACAGACCTTTGGAGAAAGTTCACAATCAAAGTTGTTCATGTTCCCCGCATTAATGCAACTGACACCTCTCACCCCAACGGTTTCAGAGAGTGAGAGAGAGAGAGAGAGAGAGAGACTCTACCCCGCCCCCACCCTACACCACGCCCCACCCCACCCCAGAACAACGTGCAAGTAGAAATAAATTGGTTTAATTATCGAGCAGTGGAGATAGTCCAGTTCCTGGGGATGAGACAAACATCAGCGCCCCGGGACAGAATGACAAGCAGAAGTTCTGGAAACGCTTTGCTGCTTGCAATTCTTGGAGCAATGTGGAATGTACTTCACACTGAGCAACTTTCAGCTGGCTCAGAGTCTCCAATGTACATTGCTGTGTTTGCCGCCAGCTCAGAGAGAGAGAACAATAGGAAGGACGTAGGAGTGAATAACGATCCGCGTGAGAGGGCGAATAGCTGCTCATGGAGACTGTTAGTGGCTAACAATACGTAGTCTGTCATAGCCGACGAGGTGATAACAAGGAGTCGTTTGTGTGGTAGGGGTCAAGGACATGGGGGAGTTCAGGCCCTAAAGTTATGGAACTCGATATTGAAGACCGGAGGGCTGTAAGGTCTCCAAGTGGAAAATGAGTTGTTGTTCTTTCATCTGGAGCTAGAACACTGCTGCAAGCCTGAGACAGAGATGTTGGTCAGGGAACAGGGTGATGTGTTAAAGTGGCAGACAACCGCCAGGTCAGGGCCTTTTTCCTGCGGGCAGAACCGGGATGTTCTGCGAAGCAGTCACCCAGTTTATGCTTCATGCTACATTGGGGAAACGACACTGTGAGCAGCGAATGCAGTGGACTAGGTTGTGGCAAAAGTGCTGCTTTACCTGGCAGGTATGTTTGAGCCCTTGGATATTCAGGAGGGAGCCGGTAAATGGGCAGGTGTTGCACATTCGGCAGTTTCAGGCGAAAGCGACTTGGCACTATGGGAGGTGGGTGTGGGGTGTTGCGAGTGAAGGAAGAGTGGACCCGAAGTGTAACCCCTGGCACAACGGGTGCGTGTTGGGACCATAACCCACTCTCTCCTATTCACTCAATGTCGTCTTTAGCAGCTTTCCCTTATAACTGCGCTCTGTTCTGCACCTCGCCTTCTCATCTGCTTCCGAAAAAAGCTTGGACATAAATATTTCACAGTGATATACTGGCCCAATGTGCACAGTCGAGTTGATACACTCGTGGAGATCTGCGTGGTCTTCTCCTGTTCTCTGTATCCCATGGTGAGGAGGGTAATGCTTTGTCACTGGCCGCTCGGGTGTCATAGAAAAATTTCAAAAAAAATGTTTGAATTGTCTGCCAGTGGAGAGAGCCCGGTTCCTGGGGACGTGACAAACAGCAGCAGGGAGACTGAATGAGAAGCAGCTGTTCGAGAAACTCTTTGCCGCTAGCAATTCTTAGAGCAATCTCAAATGTATTTCATAGTGAGCACGTCTCAGGTCACTCAAGCGGTGTGGGGCATCGGTCGCGGCCGGCTCTCTGGCTCGTTGGTCTAGGCGTATGATTCTCGCTTTGGGTGCTCACTGTGATGAGTTGCGAGAGGTCCCGGTTTCAAATCCCGGACGAGCCCGAGGTTTTTCTAAACTTGACTTGTGCAAAACTGCCTGATTAATTTTCTCAAAAAGCACCTTGGTGAAACGAGGTTGGGCTGTCTGGAGTACGGACAAGGCAGAAAACAGGGAAGTGAAATGGTTGGATGTCGTGTCGAACAGGTTGACGTGAGCTGTGCGGTGTTTGGGGAATGTCAGCAATGAAGGTAGATTGGAAAATTGGGACAGCTCTCCTCGGAGAACCGAAGTTTTCCAAGTCATGAGGGACCTAGAAACAGGAAATAATGTTGTGAAAATGTTCCCACACCTGAAAGGTCCACAACGATTCGGCAGAATTTTAAGGTCACCAGGAAAACAAGTAAAAATGACAGGAGGAAGAACGTTTTCGTACAGGGAGTGGTTAGTGTCAGTAAGTCCCTGTCGGACATTGACAAAGAGGAAGATTCAATGAACACAAAAGGGAATTCGGTGGTCACGTTCAGATGTGCAGATTTACGCTGAGAATGCGAGAGAATGAAACGAATAGACACACGTTGACTGAAGTATAGAACCAGCAGAGCGAAGGTGGGCCGCATGGCCTCCGTCTGCGCTGCGACACATGTGTGATTCAGTGTGAAATCACAGTTCGACCAACAGAATGTGGGAATTTAGTAAAAACGTTTCTATTTACACAGCCTCCGTACGTCTGCGAAACAGCATATCACACGACAGCAGCGGAGGTCTTTGACATCAGTCTCGAACGTGCGAGCCGCGTGCCAGATGAAAAGCTGAATCGCTCTGTGGACAGGGCCCGGAGCGTGGCAGCAGAGTGGCGCAGCGGGAGCGTGCTGGGCCCATAACCCAGAGGTCGATGGATCGAAACCATCCTCTGCTATTATTCAATGTCACCTCGAGCTGATTTCCTTTGGATCGGTGCTCTCTTCTGCCAGCTGCATACCCGAATGGCAAATCCACTCCATGCAAGGTGCGTGGTTTTAGAGGTCTCAGTGGCATTCTGTTGTTCGGCGGTTTTTATTCTGAACTGGATCGCAAAACCAGTTCTCTGCGATGCCAATCAGTTAGTCAAGTTGAAACAAATGTCTTGCGGTTTCGTCCATTCCCTGCAGTAATTCGCTACCCTGGTTCAGACGTGAATGACAAGCATGTCAAAAACCTCATCACGACTCAGACACAGTTCCCCCACGATTAGGACGGATCCCACCGATTGTGAATAACCTCAGAGAGAGAGAGAGACAGGCAAACGGCGTGGATTCGATGGGTTGAACGGCTTGTGTCTACTCGAGAATGGTGCTACGTGTTTATGCCATCCCACTGCCTGTCTCTGGGACAGAGAGGCTGAGGGAGCAAAACTGGTTCATTTTAACCGTCCCTTCCGTGTTGGACTGCCTGCAGTCCCTCAGCTCAGGGCCGTGGGGAGGACTCTCAGTGAGTGAAGGTTTCACTCGGATTCTCTTCATCTGGGACACTTGGGGCTCAGATGTTAACTGCTGCGCGGTAGCAACAAAGAAAGCGATGCCCACTTTGCTATAGACTTTCCGTAAGATTGCTGCGTGAAGACGATTTCTGAACACCAAGAAGGCTGCACAACAATGTGAATTTACCTGGGCGAAGAGTCCTCGGTGTCCATTTCTTTCTGTCCTTCCAGCACAGCATCTTTCCATCTCTCAGATAACAGACCTTTGGAGAAAGTTCACAATCAAAGTTGTTCATGTTCCCCGCATTAATGCAACTGACACCTCTCACCCCAACGGTTTCAGAGAGTGAGAGAGAGAGAGAGAGAGAGAGACTCTACCCGCCCCCACCCTACACCCCGCCCCACCCCACCCCAGAACAACGTGCAAGTAGAAATAAATTGGTTTAATTATCGAGCAGTGGAGATAGTCCAGTTCCTGGGGATGAGACAAACATCATCGCCCCGGGGACAGAATGACAAGCAGAAGTTCTGGAAACGCTTTGCTGCTTGCAATTCTTGGAGCAATGTGGAATGTACTTCACACTGAGCAACTTTCAGCTGGCTCAGAGTCTCCAATGTACATTGCTGTGTTTGCCGCCAGCTCAGAGAGAGAGAACAATAGGAAGGACGTAGGAGTGAATAACGATCCGCGTGAGAGGGCGAATAGCTGCTCATGGAGACTGTTAGTGGCTAACAATACGTAGTCTGTCATAGCCGACGAGGTGATAACAAGGAGTCGTTTGTGTGGTAGGGGTCAAGGACATGGGGGAGTTCAGGCCCTAAAGTTATGGAACTCGATATTGAAGACCGGAGGGCTGTAAGGTCTCCAAGTGGAAAATGAGTTGTTGTTCTTTCATCTGGAGCTAGAACACTGCTGCAAGCCTGAGACAGAGATGTTGGTCAGGGAACAGGGTGATGTGTTAAAGTGGCAGACAACCGCCAGGTCAGGGCCTTTTTCCTGCGGGCAGAACCGGGATGTTCTGCGAAGCAGTCACCAGTTTATGCTTCATGCTACATTGGGGAAACGACACTGTGAGCAGCGAATGCAGTGGACTAGGTTGTGGCAAAAGTGCTGCTTTACCTGGCAGGTATGTTTGAGCCCTTGGATATTCAGGAGGGAGCCGGTAAATGGGCAGGTGTTGCACATTCGGCAGTTTCAGGCGAAAGCGACTTGGCACTATGGGAGGTGGGTGTGGGGGTGTTGCGAGTGAAGGAAGAGTGGACCCGAAGTGTAACCCCTGGCACAACGGGTGCGTGTTGGGACCATAACCCACTCTCTCCTATTCACTCAATGTCGTCTTTAGCAGCTTCCCTTATAACTGCGCTCTGTTCTGCACCTCGCCTTCTCATCTGCTTCCGAAAAAAGGCTTGGACATAAATATTTCACAGTGATATACTGGCCCAATGTGCACAGTCGAGTTGATACACTCGTGGAGATCTGCGTGGTCTTCTCCTGTTCTCTGTATCCATGGTGAGGAGGGTAATGCTTGTCACTGGCCGCTCGGGTGTCATAGAAAATTTCAAAACAAAATGTTTGAATTGTCTGCCAGTGGAGAGAGCCCGGTTCCTGGGGACGTGACAAACAGCAGCAGGGAGACTGAATGAGAAGCAGCTGTTCGGGAAACCCTTTGCCGCTAGCAATTCTTAGAGCAATCTCAAATGTATTTCATAGTGAGCACGTCTCAGGTCACTCAAGCGGTGTGGGGCATCGGTCGTGGGCCGGCTCTCTGGCTCGTTGGTCTAGGCGTATGATTCTCGCTTTGGGTGCTTCACTGTGATGAGTTGCGAGAGGTCCGGGTTCAAATCCCGGACGAGCCCGAGGTTTTTCTAAAACTTGACTTGTGCAAAACTGCCTGATTAATTTTCTCAAAAAGCACCTTGGTGAAACGAGGTTGGGCTGTCTGGAGTACGGACAAGGCAGAAAACAGGGAAGTGAAATGGTTGGATGTCGTGTCGAACAGGTTGACGTGAGCTGTGCGGTGTTTGGGGAATGTCAGCAATGAAGGTAGATTGGAAAATTGGGACAGCTCTCCTCGGAGAACCGAAGTTTTCCAAGTCATGAGGGACCTAGAAACAGGAAATAATGTTGTGAAAATGTTCCCACACCTGAAAGGTCCACAACGATTCGGCAGAATTTTAAGGTCACCAGGAAAACAAGTAAAAATGACAGGAGGAAGAACGTTTTCGTACAGGGAGTGGTTAGTGTCAGTAAGTCCCTGTCGGACATTGACAAAGAGGAAGATTCAATGAACACAAAAGGGAATTCGGTGGTCACGTTCAGATGTGCAGATTTACGCTGAGAATGCGAGAGAATGAAACGAATAGACACACGTTGACTGAAGTATAGAACCAGCAGAGCGAAGGTGGCCGCATGGCCTCCGTCTGCGCTGCGACACATGTTGTGATTCAGTGTGAAATCACAGTTCGACCGACAGAATGTGGGAATTTAGTAAAAACGTTTCTATTTACACAGCCTCCGTACGTCTGCGAAACAGCATATCACACGACAGCAGCGGAGGTCTTTGACATCAGTCTCGAACGTGCGAGCCGCGTGCCAGATGAAAAGCTGAATCGCTCTGTGGACAGGGCCCAGAGCGTGGCAGCAGAGTGGCGCAGCGGGAGCGTGCTGGGCCCATAACCCAGAGGTCGATGGATCGAAACCATCCTCTGCTATTATTCAATGTCACCTCGAGCTGATTTCCTTTGGATCGGTGCTCTCTTCTGCCAGCTGCATACCCGAATGGCAAATCCACTCCATGCAAGGTGCGTGGTTTTAGAGGTCTCAGTGGCATTCTGTTGTTCGGCGGTTTTTATTCTGAACTGGATCGCAAAACCAGTTCTCTGCGATGCCAATCAGTTAGTCAAGTTGAAACAAATGTCTTGCGGTTTCGTCCATTCCCTGCAGTAATTCGCTACCCTGGTTCAGACGTGAATGACAAGCATGTCAAAAACCTCATCACGACTCAGACACAGTTCCCCCACGATTAGGACGGATCCCACCGATTGTGAATAACCTCAGAGAGAGAGAGAGACAGGCAAACGGCGTGGATTCGATGGGTTGAACGGCTTGTGTCTACTCGAGAATGGTGCTACGTGTTTATGCCGTCCCACTGCCTGTCTCTGGGACAGAGAGGCTGAGGGAGCAAAACTGGTTCATTTTTAACCGTCCCTTCCGTGTTGGACTGCCTGCAGTCCCTCAGCTCAGGGCCGTGGGGAGGACTCTCAGTGAGTGAAGGTTTCACTCGGATTCTCTTCATCTGGGACACTTGGGGCTCAGATGTTAACTGCTGCGCGGTAGCAACAAAGAAAGCGATGCCCACTTTGCTATAGACTTTCCGTAAGATTGCTGCGTGAAGACGATTTCTGAACACCAAGAAGGCTGCACAACAATGTGAATTTACCTGGGCGAAGAGTCCTCGGTGTCCATTTCTTTCTGTCCTTCCAGCACAGCATCTTTCCATCTCTCAGATAACAGACCTTTGGAGAAAGTTCACAATCAAAGTTGTTCATGTTCCCCGCATTAATGCAACTGACACCTCTCACCCCAACGGTTTCAGAGAGTGAGAGAGAGAGAGAGAGAGAGACTCTACCCGCCCCCACCCTACACCACGCCCCACCCCACCCCAGAACAACGTGCAAGTAGAAATAAATTGGTTTAATTATCGAGCAGTGGAGATAGTCCAGTTCCTGGGATGAGACAAACATCATCGCCCCGGGGACAGAATGACAAGCAGAAGTTCTGGAAACGCTTTGCTGCTTGCAATTCTTGGAGCAATGTGGAATGTACTTCACACTGAGCAACTTTCAGCTGGCTCAGAGTCTCCAATGTACATTGCTGTGTTTGCCGCCAGCTCAGAGAGAGAGAACAATAGGAAGGACGTAGGAGTGAATAACGATCCGCGTGAGAGGGCGAATAGCTGCTCATGGAGACTGTTAGTGGCTAACAATACGTAGTCTGTCATAGCCGACGAGGTGATAACAAGGAGTCGTTTGTGTGGTAGGGGTCAAGGACATGGGGGAGTTCAGGCCCTAAAGTTATGGAACTCGATATTGAAGACCGGAGGGCTGTAAGGTCTCCAAGTGGAAAATGAGTTGTTGTTCTTTCATCTGGAGCTAGAACACTGCTGCAAGCCTGAGACAGAGATGTTGGTCAGGGAACAGGGTGATGTGTTAAAGTGGCAGACAACCGCCAGGTCAGGGCCTTTTTCCTGCGGGCAGAACCGGGATGTTCTGCGAAGCAGTCACCCAGTTTATGCTTCATGCTACATTGGGGAAACGACACTGTGAGCAGCGAATGCAGTGGACTAGGTTGTGGCAAAAGTGCTGCTTTACCTGGCAGGTATGTTTGAGCCCTTGGATATTCAGGAGGGAGCCGGTAAATGGGCAGGTGTTGCACATTCGGCAGTTTCAGGCGAAAGCGACTTGGCACTATGGGAGGTGGGTGTGGGGTGTTGCGAGTGAAGGAAGAGTGGACCCGAAGTGTAACCCCTGGCACAACGGGTGCGTGTTGGGACCATAACCCACTCTCTCCTATTCACTCAATGTCGTCTTTAGCAGCTTTCCCTTATAACTGCGCTCTGTTCTGCACCTCGCCTTCTCATCTGCTTCCGAAAAAAGGCTTGGACATAAATATTTCACAGTGATATACTGGCCCAATGTGCACAGTCGAGTTGATACACTCGTGGAGATCTGCGTGGTCTTCTCCTGTTCTCTGTATCCCATGGTGAGGAGGGTAATGCTTGTCACTGGCCGCTCGGGTGTCATAGAAAAATTTCAAAACAAAATGTTTGAATTGTCTGCCAGTGGAGAGAGCCCGGTTCCTGGGGACGTGACAAACAGCAGCAGGGAGACTGAATGAGAAGCAGCTGTTCGGGAAACTCTTTGCCGCTAGCAATTCTTAGAGCAATCTCAAATGTATTTCATAGTGAGCACGTCTCAGGTCACTCAAGCGGTGTGGGGCATCGGTCGCGGGCCGGCTCTCTGGCTCGTTGGTCTAGGCGTATGATTCTCGCTTTGGGTGCTTCACTGTGATGAGTTGCGAGAGGTCCCGGGTTCAAATCCCGGACGAGCCCGAGGTTTTTCTAAAACTTGACTTGTGCAAAACTGCCTGATTAATTTTCTCAAAAAGCACCTTGGTGAAACGAGGTTGGGCTGTCTGGAGTACGGACAAGGCAGAAAACAGGGAAGTGAAATGGTTGGATGTCGTGTCGAACAGGTTGACGTGAGCTGTGCGGTGTTTGGGGAATGTCAGCAATGAAGGTAGATTGGAAAATTGGGACAGCTCTCCTCGGAGAACCGAAGTTTTCCAAGTCATGAGGGACCTAGAAACAGGAAATAATGTTGTGAAAATGTTCCCACACCTGAAAGGTCCACAACGATTCGGCAGAATTTTAAGGTCACCAGGAAAACAAGTAAAAATGACAGGAGGAAGAACGTTTTCGTACAGGGAGTGGTTAGTGTCAGTAAGTCCCTGTCGGACATTGACAAAGAGGAAGATTCAATGAACACAAAAGGGAATTCGGTGGTCACGTTCAGATGTGCAGATTTACGCTGAGAATGCGAGAGAATGAAACGAATAGACACACGTTGACTGAAGTATAGAACCAGCAGAGCGAAGGTGGGCCGCATGGCCTCCGTCTGCGCTGCGACACATGTTGTGATTCAGTGTGAAATCACAGTTCGACCAACAGAATGTGGGAATTTAGTAAAAACGTTTCTATTTACACAGCCTCCGTACGTCTGCGAAACAGCATATCACACGACAGCAGCGGAGGTCTTTGACATCAGTCTCGAACGTGCGAGCCGCGTGCCAGATGAAAAGCTGAATCGCTCTGTGGACAGGGCCCAGAGCGTGGCAGCAGAGTGGCGCAGCGGGAGCGTGCTGGGCCCATAACCCAGAGGTCGATGGATCGAAACCATCCTCTGCTATTATTCAATGTCACCTCGAGCTGATTTCCTTTGGATCGGTGCTCTCTTCTGCCAGCTGCATACCCGAATGGCAAATCCACTCCATGCAAGGTGCGTGGTTTTAGAGGTCTCAGTGGCATTCTGTTGTTCGGCGGTTTTTATTCTGAACTGGATCGCAAAACCAGTTCTCTGCGATGCCAATCAGTTAGTCAAGTTGAAACAAATGTCTTGCGGTTTCGTCCATTCCCTGCAGTAATTCGCTACCCTGGTTCAGACGTGAATGACAAGCATGTCAAAAACCTCATCACGACTCAGACACAGTTCCCCCACGATTAGGACGGATCCCACCGATTGTGAATAACCTCAGAGAGAGAGAGAGACAGGCAAACGGCGTGGATTCGATGGGTTGAACGGCTTGTGTCTACTCGAGAATGGTGCTACGTGTTTATGCCATCCCACTGCCTGTCTCTGGGACAGAGAGGCTGAGGGAGCAAAACTGGTTCATTTTTAACCGTCCCTTCCGTGTTGGACTGCCTGCAGTCCCTCAGCTCAGGGCCGTGGGGAGGACTCTCAGTGAGTGAAGGTTTCACTCGGATTCTCTTCATCTGGGACACTTGGGGCTCAGATGTTAACTGCTGCGCGGTAGCAACAAAGAAAGCGATGCCCACTTTGCTATAGACTTTCCGTAAGATTGCTGCGTGAAGACGATTTCTGAACACCAAGAAGGCTGCACAACAATGTGAATTTACCTGGGCGAAGAGTCCTCGGTGTCCATTTCTTTCTGTCCTTCCAGCACAGCATCTTTCCATCTCTCAGATAACAGACCTTTGGAGAAAGTTCACAATCAAAGTTGTTCATGTTCCCCGCATTAATGCAACTGACACCTCTCACCCCAACGGTTTCAGAGAGTGAGAGAGAGAGAGAGAGAGAGAGACTCTACCCGCCCCCACCCTACACCACCCCCACCCCACCCCAGAACAACGTGCAAGTAGAAATAAATTGGTTTAATTATCGAGCAGTGGAGATAGTCCAGTTCCTGGGGATGAGACAAACATCATCGCCCCGGGGACAGAATGACAAGCAGAAGTTCTGGAAACGCTTTGCTGCTTGCAATTCTTGGAGCAATGTGGAATGTACTTCACACTGAGCAACTTTCAGCTGGCTCAGAGTCTCCAATGTACATTGCTGTGTTTGCCGCCAGCTCAGAGAGAGAGAACAATAGGAAGGACGTAGGAGTGAATAACGATCCGCGTGAGAGGGCGAATAGCTGCTCATGGAGACTGTTAGTGGCTAACAATACGTAGTCTGTCATAGCCGACGAGGTGATAACAAGGAGTCGTTGTGTGGTAGGGGTCAAGGACATGGGGGAGTTCAGGCCCTAAAGTTATGGAACTCGATATTGAAGACCGGAGGGCTGTAAGGTCTCCAAGTGGAAAATGAGTTGTTGTTCTTTCATCTGGAGCTAGAACACTGCTGCAAGCCTGAGACAGAGATGTTGGTCAGGGAACAGGGTGATGTGTTAAAGTGGCAGACAACCGCCAGGTCAGGGCCTTTTTCCTGCGGGCAGAACCGGGATGTTCTGCGAAGCAGTCACCCAGTTTATGCTTCATGCTACATTGGGGAAACGACACTGTGAGCAGCGAATGCAGTGGACTAGGTTGTGGCAAAAGTGCTGCTTCACCTGGCAGGTATGTTTGAGCCCTTGGATATTCAGGAGGGAGCCGGTAAATGGGCAGGTGTTGCACATTCGGCAGTTTCAGGCGAAAGCGACTTGGCACTATGGGAGGTGGGTGTGGGGTGTTGCGAGTGAAGGAAGAGTGGACCCGAAGTGTAACCCCTGGCACAACGGGTGCGTGTTGGGACCATAACCCACTCTCTCCTATTCACTCAATGTCGTCTTTAGCAGCTTTCCCTTATAACTGCGCTCTGTTCTGCACCTCGCCTTCTCATCTGCTTCCGAAAAAAGGCTTGGACATAAATATTTCACAGTGATATACTGGCCCAATGTGCACAGTCGAGTTGATACACTCGTGGAGATCTGCGTGGTCTTCTCCTGTTCTCTGTATCCCATGGTGAGGAGGGTAATGCTTGTCACTGGCCGCTCGGGTGTCATAGAAAAATTTCAAAACAAAATGTTTGAATTGTCTGCCAGTGGAGAGAGCCCGGTTCCTGGGGACGTGACAAACAGCAGCAGGGAGACTGAATGAGAAGCAGCTGTTCGGGAAACTCTTTGCCGCTAGCAATTCTTAGAGCAATCTCAAATGTATTTCATAGTGAGCACGTCTCAGGTCACTCAAGCGGTGTGGGGCATCGGTCGCGGGCCGGCTCTCTGGCTCGTTGGTCTAGGCGTATGATTCTCGCTTTGGGTGCTTCACTGTGATGAGTTGCGAGAGGTCCCGGGTTCAAATCCCGGACGAGCCCGAGGTTTTTCTAAAACTTGACTTGTGCAAAACTGCCTGATTAATTTTCTCAAAAAGCACCTTGGTGAAACGAGGTTGGGCTGTCTGGAGTACGGACAAGGCAGAAAACAGGGAAGTGAAATGGTTGGATGTCGTGTCGAACAGGTTGACGTGAGCTGTGCGGTGTTTGGGGAATGTCAGCAATGAAGGTAGATTGGAAAATTGGGACAGCTCTCCTCGGAGAACCGAAGTTTTCCAAGTCATGAGGGACCTAGAAACAGGAAATAATGTTGTGAAAATGTTCCCACACCTGAAAGGTCCACAACGATTCGGCAGAATTTTAAGGTCACCAGGAAAACAAGTAAAAATGACAGGAGGAAGAACGTTTCGTACAGGGAGTGGTTAGTGTCAGTAAGTCCCTGTCGGACATTGACAAAGAGGAAGATTCAATGAACACAAAAGGGAATTCGGTGGTCACGTTCAGATGTGCAGATTTACGCTGAGAATGCGAGAGAATGAAACGAATAGACACACGTTGACTGAAGTATAGAACCAGCAGAGCGAAGGTGGGCCGCATGGCCTCCGTCTGCGCTGCGACACATGTTGTGATTCAGTGTGAAATCACAGTTCGACCAACAGAATGTGGGAATTTAGTAAAAACGTTTCTATTTACACAGCCTCCGTACGTCTGCGAAACAGCATATCACACGACAGCAGCGGAGGTCTTTGACATCAGTCTCGAACGTGCGAGCCGCGTGCCAGATGAAAAGCTGAATCGCTCTGTGGACAGGGCCCAGAGCGTGGCAGCAGAGTGGCGCAGCGGGAGCGTGCTGGGCCCATAACCCAGAGGTCGATGGATCGAAACCATCCTCTGCTATTATTCAATGTCACCTCGAGCTGATTTCCTTTGGATCGGTGCTCTCTTCTGCCAGCTGCATACCCGAATGGCAAATCCACTCCATGCAAGGTGCGTGGTTTTAGAGGTCTCAGTGGCATTCTGTTGTTCGGCGGTTTTTATTCTGAACTGGATCGCAAAACCAGTTCTCTGCGATGCCAATCAGTTAGTCAAGTTGAAACAAATGTCTTGCGGTTTCGTCCATTCCCTGCAGTAATTCGCTACCCTGGTTCAGACGTGAATGACAAGCATGTCAAAAACCTCATCACGACTCAGACACAGTTCCCCCACGATTAGGACGGATCCCACCGATTGTGAATAACCTCAGAGAGAGAGAGAGACAGGCAAACGGCGTGGATTCGATGGGTTGAACGGCTTGTGTCTACGCGAGAATGGTGCTACGTGTTTATGCCATCCCACTGCCTGTCTCTGGGACAGAGAGGCTGAGGGAGCAAAACTGGTTCATTTTTAACCGTCCCTTCCGTGTTGGACTGCCTGCAGTCCCTCAGCTCAGGGCCGTGGGGAGGACTCTCAGTGAGTGAAGGTTTCACTCGGATTCTCTTCATCTGGGACACTTGGGGCTCAGATGTTAACTGCTGCGCGGTAGCAACAAAGAAAGCGATGCCCACTTTGCTATAGACTTTCCGTAAGATTGCTGCGTGAAGACGATTTCTGAACACCAAGAAGGCTGCACAACAATGTGAATTTACCTGGGCGAAGAGTCCTCGGTGTCCATTTCTTTCTGTCCTTCCAGCACAGCATCTTTCCATCTCTCAGATAACAGACCTTTGGAGAAAGTTCACAATCAAAGTTGTTCATGTTCCCCGCATTAATGCAACTGACACCTCTCACCCCAACGGTTTCAGAGAGTGAGAGAGAGAGAGAGAGAGAGAGACTCTACCCGCCCCCACCCTACACCCCGCCCCACCCCACCCCAGAACAACGTGCAAGTAGAAATAAATTGGTTTAATTATCGAGCAGTGGAGATAGTCCAGTTCCTGGGGATGAGACAAACATCATCGCCCCGGGGACAGAATGACAAGCAGAAGTTCTGGAAACGCTTTGCTGCTTGCAATTCTTGGAGCAATGTGGAATGTACTTCACACTGAGCAACTTTCAGCTGGCTCAGAGTCTCCAATGTACATTGCTGTGTTTGCCGCCAGCTCAGAGAGAGAGAACAATAGGAAGGACGTAGGAGTGAATAACGATCCGCGTGAGAGGGCGAATAGCTGCTCATGGAGACTGTTAGTGGCTAACAATACGTAGTCTGTCATAGCCGACGAGGTGATAACAAGGAGTCGTTGGTGTGGTAGGGGTCAAGGACATGGGGAGTTCAGGCCCTAAAGTTATGGAACTCGATATTGAAGACCGGAGGGCTGTAAGGTCTCCAAGTGGAAAATGAGTTGTTGTTCTTTCATCTGGAGCTAGAACACTGCTGCAAGCCTGAGACAGAGATGTTGGTCAGGGAACAGGGTGATGTGTTAAAGTGGCAGACAACCGCCAGGTCAGGGCCTTTTTCCTGCGGGCAGAACCGGGATGTTCTGCGAAGCAGTCACCCAGTTTATGCTTCATGCTACATTGGGGAAACGACACTGTGAGCAGCGAATGCAGTGGACTAGGTTGTGGCAAAAGTGCTGCTTTACCTGGCAGGTATGTTTGAGCCCTTGGATATTCAGGAGGGAGCCGGTAAATGGGCAGGTGTTGCACATTCGGCAGTTTCAGGCGAAAGCGACTTGGCACTATGGGAGGTGGGTGTGGGGTGTTGCGAGTGAAGGAAGAGTGGACCCGAAGTGTAACCCCTGGCACAACGGGTGCGTGTTGGGACCATAACCCACTCTCTCCTATTCACTCAATGTCGTCTTTAGCAGCTTTCCCTTATAACTGCGCTCTGTTCTGCACCTCGCCTTCTCATCTGCTTCCGAAAAAAGGCTTGGACATAAATATTTCACAGTGATATACTGGCCCAATGTGCACAGTCGAGTTGATACACTCGTGGAGATCTGCGTGGTCTTCTCCTGTTCTCTGTATCCCATGGTGAGGAGGGTAATGCTTGTCACTGGCCGCTCGGGTGTCATAGAAAAATTTCAAAACAAAATGTTTGAATTGTCTGCCAGTGGAGAGAGCCCGGTTCCTGGGGACGTGACAAACAGCAGCAGGGAGACTGAATGAGAAGCAGCTGTTCGGGAAACTCTTTGCCGCTAGCAATTCTTAGAGCAATCTCAAATGTATTTCATAGTGAGCACGTCTCAGGTCACTCAAGCGGTGTGGGGCATCGGTCGCGGGCCGGCTCTCTGGCTCGTTGGTCTAGGCGTATGATTCTCGCTTTGGGTGCTTCACTGTGATGAGTTGCGAGAGGTCCCGGGTTCAAATCCCGGACGAGCCCGAGGTTTTTCTAAAACTTGACTTGTGCAAAACTGCCTGATTAATTTTCTCAAAAAGCACCTTGGTGAAACGAGGTTGGGCTGTCTGGAGTACGGACAAGGCAGAAAACAGGGAAGTGAAATGGTTGGATGTCGTGTCGAACAGGTTGACGTGAGCTGTGCGGTGTTTGGGGAATGTCAGCAATGAAGGTAGATTGGAAAATTGGGACAGCTCTCCTCGGAGAACCGAAGTTTTCCAAGTCATGAGGGACCTAGAAACAGGAAATAATGTTGTGAAAATGTTCCCACACCTGAAAGGTCCACAACGATTCGGCAGAATTTTAAGGTCACCAGGAAAACAAGTAAAAATGACAGGAGGAAGAACGTTTTCGTACAGGGAGTGGTTAGTGTCAGTAAGTCCCTGTCGGACATTGACAAAGAGGAAGATTCAATGAACACAAAAGGGAATTCGGTGGTCACGTTCAGATGTGCAGATTTACGCTGAGAATGCGAGAGAATGAAACGAATAGACACACGTTGACTGAAGTATAGAACCAGCAGAGCGAAGGTGGGCCGCATGGCCTCCGTCTGCGCTGCGACACATGTTGTGATTCAGTGTGAAATCACAGTTCGACCAACAGAATGTGGGAATTTAGTAAAAACGTTTCTATTTACACAGCCTCCGTACGTCTGCGAAACAGCATATCACACGACAGCAGCGGAGGTCTTTGACATCAGTCTCGAACGTGCGAGCCGCGTGCCAGATGAAAAGCTGAATCGCTCTGTGGACAGGGCCCAGAGCGTGGCAGCAGAGTGGCGCAGCGGGAGCGTGCTGGGCCCATAACCCAGAGGTCGATGGATCGAAACCATCCTCTGCTATTATTCAATGTCACCTCGAGCTGATTTCCTTTGGATCGGTGCTCTCTTCTGCCAGCTGCATACCCGAATGGCAAATCCACTCCATGCAAGGTGCGTGGTTTTAGAGGTCTCAGTGGCATTCTGTTGTTCGGCGGTTTTTATTCTGAACTGGATCGCAAAAACCAGTTCTCTGCGATGCCAATCAGTTAGTCAAGTTGAAACAAATGTCTTGCGGTTTCGTCCATTCCCTGCAGTAATTCGCTACCCTGGTTCAGACGTGAATGACAAGCATGTCAAAAACCTCATCACGACTCAGACACAGTTCCCCCACGATTAGGACGGATCCCACCGATTGTGAATAACCTCAGAGAGAGAGAGAGACAGGCAAACGGCGTGGATTCGATGGGTTGAACGGCTTGTGTCTACGCGAGAATGGTGCTACGTGTTTATGCCATCCCACTGCCTGTCTCTGGGACAGAGAGGCTGAGGGAGCAAAACTGGTTCATTTTTAACCGTCCCTTCCGTGTTGGACTGCCTGCAGTCCCTCAGCTCAGGGCCGTGGGGAGGACTCTCAGTGAGTGAAGGTTTCACTCGGATTCTCTTCATCTGGGACACTTGGGGCTCAGATGTTAACTGCTGCGCGGTAGCAACAAAGAAAGCGATGCCCACTTTGCTATAGACTTTCCGTAAGATTGCTGCGTGAAGACGATTTCTGAACACCAAGAAGGCTGCACAACAATGTGAATTTACCTGGGCGAAGAGTCCTCGGTGTCCATTTCTTTCTGTCCTTCCAGCACAGCATCTTTCCATCTCTCAGATAACAGACCTTTGGAGAAAGTTCACAATCAAAGTTGTTCATGTTCCCCGCATTAATGCAACTGACACCTCTCACCCCAACGGTTTCAGAGAGTGAGAGAGAGAGAGAGAGAGAGAGACTCTACCCGCCCCCACCCTACACCACGCCCCACCCCACCCCAGAACAACGTGCAAGTAGAAATAAATTGGTTTAATTATCGAGCAGTGGAGATAGTCCAGTTCCTGGGGATGAGACAAACATCATCGCCCCGGGGACAGAATGACAAGCAGAAGTTCTGGAAACGCTTTGCTGCTTGCAATTCTTGGAGCAATGTGGAATGTACTTCACACTGAGCAACTTTCAGCTGGCTCAGAGTCTCCAATGTACATTGCTGTGTTTGCCGCCAGCTCAGAGAGAGAGAACAATAGGAAGGACGTAGGAGTGAATAACGATCCGCGTGAGAGGGCGAATAGCTGCTCATGGAGACTGTTAGTGGCTAACAATACGTAGTCTGTCATAGCCGACGAGGTGATAACAAGGAGTCGTTGGTGTGGTAGGGGTCAAGGACATGGGGGAGTTCAGGCCCTAAAGTTATGGAACTCGATATTGAAGACCGGAGGGCTGTAAGGTCTCCAAGTGGAAAATGAGTTGTTGTTCTTTCATCTGGAGCTAGAACACTGCTGCAAGCCTGAGACAGAGATGTTGGTCAGGGAACAGGGTGATGTGTTAAAGTGGCAGACAACCGCCAGGTCAGGGCCTTTTTCCTGCGGGCAGAACCGGGATGTTCTGCGAAGCAGTCACCCAGTTTATGCTTCATGCTACATTGGGGAAACGACACTGTGAGCAGCGAATGCAGTGGACTAGGTTGTGGCAAAAGTGCTGCTTTACCTGGCAGGTATGTTTGAGCCCTTGGATATTCAGGAGGGAGCCGGTAAATGGGCAGGTGTTGCACATTCGGCAGTTTCAGGCGAAAGCGACTTGGCACTATGGGAGGTGGGTGTGGGGTGTTGCGAGTGAAGGAAGAGTGGACCCGAAGTGTAACCCCTGGCACAACGGGTGCGTGTTGGGACCATAACCCACTCTCTCCTATTCACTCAATGTCGTCTTTAGCAGCTTTCCCTTATAACTGCGCTCTGTTCTGCACCTCGCCTTCTCATCTGCTTCCGAAAAAAGGCTTGGACATAAATATTTCACAGTGATATACTGGCCCAATGTGCACAGTCGAGTTGATACACTCGTGGAGATCTGCGTGGTCTTCTCCTGTTCTCTGTATCCCATGGTGAGGAGGGTAATGCTTGTCACTGGCCGCTCGGGTGTCATAGAAAAATTTCAAAAGAAAATGTTTGAATTGTCTGCCAGTGGAGAGAGCCCGGTTCCTGGGGACGTGACAAACAGCAGCAGGGAGACTGAATGAGAAGCAGCTGTTCGGGAAACTCTTTGCCGCTAGCAATTCTTAGAGCAATCTCAAATGTATTTCATAGTGAGCACGTCTCAGGTCACTCAAGCGGTGTGGGGCATCGGTCGTGGGCCGGCTCTCTGGCTCGTTGGTCTAGGCGTATGATTCTCGCTTTGGGTGCTTCACTGTGATGAGTTGCGAGAGGTCCCGGGTTCAAATCCCGGACGAGCCCGAGGTTTTTCTAAAACTTGACTTGTGCAAAACTGCCTGATTAATTTTCTCAAAAAGCACCTTGGTGAAACGAGGTTGGGCTGTCTGGAGTACGGACAAGGCAGAAAACAGGGAAGTGAAATGGTTGGATGTCGTGTCGAACAGGTTGACGTGAGCTGTGCGGTGTTTGGGGAATGTCAGCAATGAAGGTAGATTGGAAAATTGGGACAGCTCTCCTCGGAGAACCGAAGTTTTCCAAGTCATGAGGGACCTAGAAACAGGAAATAATGTTGTGAAAATGTTCCCACACCTGAAAGGTCCACAACGATTCGGCAGAATTTTAAGGTCACCAGGAAAACAAGTAAAAATGACAGGAGGAAGAACGTTTTCGTACAGGGAGTGGTTAGTGTCAGTAAGTCCCTGTCGGACATTGACAAAGAGGAAGATTCAATGAACACAAAAGGGAATTCGGTGGTCACGTTCAGATGTGCAGATTTACGCTGAGAATGCGAGAGAATGAAACGAATAGACACACGTTGACTGAAGTATAGAACCAGCAGAGCGAAGGTGGGCCGCATGGCCTCCGTCTGCGCTGCGACACATGTTGTGATTCAGTGTGAAATCACAGTTCGACCAACAGAATGTGGGAATTTAGTAAAAACGTTTCTATTTACACAGCCTCCGTACGTCTGCGAAACAGCATATCACACGACAGCAGCGGAGGTCTTTGACATCAGTCTCGAACGTGCGAGCCGCGTGCCAGATGAAAAGCTGAATCGCTCTGTGGACAGGGCCCAGAGCGTGGCAGCAGAGTGGCGCAGCGGGAGCGTGCTGGGCCCATAACCCAGAGGTCGATGGATCGAAACCATCCTCTGCTATTATTCAATGTCACCTCGAGCTGATTTCCTTTGGATCGGTGCTCTCTTCTGCCAGCTGCATACCCGAATGGCAAATCCACTCCATGCAAGGTGCGTGGTTTTAGAGGTCTCAGTGGCATTCTGTTGTTCGGCGGTTTTTATTCTGAACTGGATCGCAAAACCAGTTCTCTGCGATGCCAATCAGTTAGTCAAGTTGAAACAAATGTCTTGCGGTTTCGTCCATTCCCTGCAGTAATTCGCTACCCTGGTTCAGACGTGAATGACAAGCATGTCAAAAACCTCATCACGACTCAGACACAGTTCCCCCACGATTAGGACGGATCCCACCGATTGTGAATAACCTCAGAGAGAGAGAGAGACAGGCAAACGGCGTGGATTCGATGGGTTGAACGGCTTGTGTCTACGCGAGAATGGTGCTACGTGTTTATGCCGTCCCACTGCCTGTCTCTGGGACAGAGAGGCTGAGGGAGCAAAACTGGTTCATTTTTAACCGTCCCTTCCGTGTTGGACTGCCTGCAGTCCCTCAGCTCAGGGCCGTGGGGAGGACTCTCAGTGAGTGAAGGTTTCACTCGGATTCTCTTCATCTGGGACACTTGGGGCTCAGATGTTAACTGCTGCGCGGTAGCAACAAAGAAAGCGATGCCCACTTTGCTATAGACTTTCCGTAAGATTGCTGCGTGAAGACGATTTCTGAACACCAAGAAGGCTGCACAACAATGTGAATTTACCTGGGCGAAGAGTCCTCGGTGTCCATTTCTTTCTGTCCTTCCAGCACAGCATCTTTCCATCTCTCAGATAACAGACCTTTGGAGAAAGTTCACAATCAAAGTTGTTCATGTTCCCCGCATTAATGCAACTGACACCTCTCACCCCAACGGTTTCAGAGAGTGAGAGAGAGAGAGAGAGAGAGACTCTACCCGCCCCCACCCTACACCACGCCCCACCCCACCCCAGAACAACGTGCAAGTAGAAATAAATTGGTTTAATTATCGAGCAGTGGAGATAGTCCAGTTCCTGGGGATGAGACAAACATCATCGCCCCGGGGACAGAATGACAAGCAGAAGTTCTGGAAACGCTTTGCTGCTTGCAATTCTTGGAGCAATGTGGAATGTACTTCACACTGAGCAACTTTCAGCTGGCTCAGAGTCTCCAATGTACATTGCTGTGTTTGCCGCCAGCTCAGAGAGAGAGAACAATAGGAAGGACGTAGGAGTGAATAACGATCCGCGTGAGAGGGCGAATAGCTGCTCATGGAGACTGTTAGTGGCTAACAATACGTAGTCTGTCATAGCCGACGAGGTGATAACAAGGAGTCGTTTGTGTGGTAGGGGTCAAGGACATGGGGGAGTTCAGGCCCTAAAGTTATGGAACTCGATATTGAAGACCGGAGGGCTGTAAGGTCTCCAAGTGGAAAATGAGTTGTTGTTCTTTCATCTGGAGCTAGAACACTGCTGCAAGCCTGAGACAGAGATGTTGGTCAGGGAACAGGGTGATGTGTTAAAGTGGCAGACAACCGCCAGGTCAGGGCCTTTTTCCTGCGGGCAGAACCGGGATGTTCTGCGAAGCAGTCACCCAGTTTATGCTTCATGCTACATTGGGGAAACGACACTGTGAGCAGCGAATGCAGTGGACTAGGTTGTGGCAAAAGTGCTGCTTTACCTGGCAGGTATGTTTGAGCCCTTGGATATTCAGGAGGGAGCCGGTAAATGGGCAGGTGTTGCACATTCGGCAGTTTCAGGCGAAAGCGACTTGGCACTATGGGAGGTGGGTGTGGGGTGTTGCGAGTGAAGGAAGAGTGGACCCGAAGTGTAACCCCTGGCACAACGGGTGCGTGTTGGGACCATAACCCACTCTCTCCTATTCACTCAATGTCGTCTTTAGCAGCTTTCCCTTATAACTGCGCTCTGTTCTGCACCTCGCCTTCTCATCTGCTTCCGAAAAAAGGCTTGGACATAAATATTTCACAGTGATATACTGGCCCAATGTGCACAGTCGAGTTGATACACTCGTGGAGATCTGCGTGGTCTTCTCCTGTTCTCTGTATCCCATGGTGAGGAGGGTAATGCTTGTCACTGGCCGCTCGGGTGTCATAGAAAAATTTCAAAAGAAAATGTTTGAATTGTCTGCCAGTGGAGAGAGCCCGGTTCCTGGGGACGTGACAAACAGCAGCAGGGAGACTGAATGAGAAGCAGCTGTTCGGGAAACTCTTTGCCGCTAGCAATTCTTAGAGCAATCTCAAATGTATTTCATAGTGAGCACGTCTCAGGTCACTCAAGCGGTGTGGGGCATCGGTCGCGGGCCGGCTCTCTGGCTCGTTGGTCTAGGCGTATGATTCTCGCTTTGGGTGCTTCACTGTGATGAGTTGCGAGAGGTCCCGGGTTCAAATCCCGGACGAGCCCGAGGTTTTTCTAAAACTTGACTTGTGCAAAACTGCCTGATTAATTTTCTCAAAAAGCACCTTGGTGAAACGAGGTTGGGCTGTCTGGAGTACGGACAAGGCAGAAAACAGGGAAGTGAAATGGTTGGATGTCGTGTCGAACAGGTTGACGTGAGCTGTGCGGTGTTTGGGGAATGTCAGCAATGAAGGTAGATTGGAAAATTGGGACAGCTCTCCTCGGAGAACCGAAGTTTTCCAAGTCATGAGGGACCTAGAAACAGGAAATAATGTTGTGAAAATGTTCCCACACCTGAAAGGTCCACAACGATTCGGCAGAATTTTAAGGTCACCAGGAAAACAAGTAAAAATGACAGGAGGAAGAACGTTTTCGTACAGGGAGTGGTTAGTGTCAGTAAGTCCCTGTCGGACATTGACAAAGAGGAAGATTCAATGAACACAAAAGGGAATTCGGTGGTCACGTTCAGATGTGCAGATTTACGCTGAGAATGCGAGAGAATGAAACGAATAGACACACGTTGACTGAAGTATAGAACCAGCAGAGCGAAGGTGGGCCGCATGGCCTCCGTCTGCGCTGCGACACATGTTGTGATTCAGTGTGAAATCACAGTTCGACCAACAGAATGTGGGAATTTAGTAAAAACGTTTCTATTTACACAGCCTCCGTACGTCTGCGAAACAGCATATCACACGACAGCAGCGGAGGTCTTTGACATCAGTCTCGAACGTGCGAGCCGCGTGCCAGATGAAAAGCTGAATCGCTCTGTGGACAGGGCCCAGAGCGTGGCAGCAGAGTGGCGCAGCGGGAGCGTGCTGGGCCCATAACCCAGAGGTCGATGGATCGAAACCATCCTCTGCTATTATTCAATGTCACCTCGAGCTGATTTCCTTTGGATCGGTGCTCTCTTCTGCCAGCTGCATACCCGAATGGCAAATCCACTCCATGCAAGGTGCGTGGTTTTAGAGGTCTCAGTGGCATTCTGTTGTTCGGCGGTTTTTATTCTGAACTGGATCGCAAAACCAGTTCTCTGCGATGCCAATCAGTTGGTCAAGTTGAAACAAATGTCTTGCGGTTTCGTCCATTCCCTGCAGTAATTCGCTACCCTGGTTCAGACGTGAATGACAAGCATGTCAAAAACCTCATCACGACTCAGACACAGTTCCCCCACGATTAGGACGGATCCCACCGATTGTGAATAACCTCAGAGAGAGAGAGAGACAGGCAAACGGCGTGGATTCGATGGGTTGAACGGCTTGTGTCTACGCGAGAATGGTGCTACGTGTTTATGCCATCCCACTGCCTGTCTCTGGGACAGAGAGGCTGAGGGAGCAAAACTGGTTCATTTTTAACCGTCCCTTCCGTGTTGGACTGCCTGCAGTCCCTCAGCTCAGGGCCGTGGGGAGGACTCTCAGTGAGTGAAGGTTTCACTCGGATTCTCTTCATCTGGGACACTTGGGGCTCAGATGTTAACTGCTGCGCGGTAGCAACAAAGAAAGCGATGCCCACTTTGCTATAGACTTTCCGTAAGATTGCTGCGTGAAGACGATTTCTGAACACCAAGAAGGCTGCACAACAATGTGAATTTACCTGGGCGAAGAGTCCTCGGTGTCCATTTCTTTCTGTCCTTCCAGCACAGCATCTTTCCATCTCTCAGATAACAGACCTTTGGAGAAAGTTCACAATCAAAGTTGTTCATGTTCCCCGCATTAATGCAACTGACACCTCTCACCCCAACGGTTTCAGAGAGTGAGAGAGAGAGAGAGAGAGAGACTCTACCCGCCCCCACCCTACACCACGCCCCACCCCACCCCAGAACAACGTGCAAGTAGAAATAAATTGGTTTAATTATCGAGCAGTGGAGATAGTCCAGTTCCTGGGGATGAGACAAACATCATCGCCCCGGGGACAGAATGACAAGCAGAAGTTCTGGAAACGCTTTGCTGCTTGCAATTCTTGGAGCAATGTGGAATGTACTTCACACTGAGCAACTTTCAGCTGGCTCAGAGTCTCCAATGTACATTGCTGTGTTTGCCGCCAGCTCAGAGAGAGAGAACAATAGGAAGGACGTAGGAGTGAATAACGATCCGCGTGAGAGGGCGAATAGCTGCTCATGGAGACTGTTAGTGGCTAACAATACGTAGTCTGTCATAGCCGACGAGGTGATAACAAGGAGTCGTTGTGTGGTAGGGGTCAAGGACATGGGGGAGTTCAGGCCCTAAAGTTATGGAACTCGATATTGAAGACCGGAGGGCTGTAAGGTCTCCAAGTGGAAAATGAGTTGTTGTTCTTTCATCTGGAGCTAGAACACTGCTGCAAGCCTGAGACAGAGATGTTGGTCAGGGAACAGGGTGATGTGTTAAAGTGGCAGACAACCGCCAGGTCAGGGCCTTTTTCCTGCGGGCAGAACCGGGATGTTCTGCGAAGCAGTCACCCAGTTTATGCTTCATGCTACATTGGGGAAACGACACTGTGAGCAGCGAATGCAGTGGACTAGGTTGTGGCAAAAGTGCTGCTTTACCTGGCAGGTATGTTTGAGCCCTTGGATATTCAGGAGGGAGCCGGTAAATGGGCAGGTGTTGCACATTCGGCAGTTTCAGGCGAAAGCGACTTGGCACTATGGGAGGTGGGTGTGGGGTGTTGCGAGTGAAGGAAGAGTGGACCCGAAGTGTAACCCCTGGCACAACGGGTGCGTGTTGGGACCATAACCCACTCTCTCCTATTCACTCAATGTCGTCTTTAGCAGCTTTCCCTTATAACTGCGCTCTGTTCTGCACCTCGCCTTCTCATCTGCTTCCGAAAAAAGGCTTGGACATAAATATTTCACAGTGATATACTGGCCCAATGTGCACAGTCGAGTTGATACACTCGTGGAGATCTGCGTGGTCTTCTCCTGTTCTCTGTATCCCATGGTGAGGAGGGTAATGCTTGTCACTGGCCGCTCGGGTGTCATAGAAAAATTTCAAAACAAAATGTTTGAATTGTCTGCCAGTGGAGAGAGCCCGGTTCCTGGGGACGTGACAAACAGCAGCAGGGAGACTGAATGAGAAGCAGCTGTTCGGGAAACCCTTTGCCGCTAGCAATTCTTAGAGCAATCTCAAATGTATTTCATAGTGAGCACGTCTCAGGTCACTCAAGCGGTGTGGGGCATCGGTCGTGGGCCGGCTCTCTGGCTCGTTGGTCTAGGCGTATGATTCTCGCTTTGGGTGCTTCACTGTGATGAGTTGCGAGAGGTCCCGGGTTCAAATCCCGGACGAGCCCGAGGTTTTTCTAAAACTTGACTTGTGCAAAACTGCCTGATTAATTTTCTCAAAAAGCACCTTGGTGAAACGAGGTTGGGCTGTCTGGAGTACGGACAAGGCAGAAAACAGGGAAGTGAAATGGTTGGATGTCGTGTCGAACAGGTTGACGTGAGCTGTGCGGTGTTCGGGGAATGTCAGCAATGAAGGTAGATTGGAAAATTGGGACAGCTCTCCTCGGAGAACCGAAGTTTTCCAAGTCATGAGGGACCTAGAAACAGGAAATAATGTTGTGAAAATGTTCCCACACCTGAAAGGTCCACAACGATTCGGCCGAATTTTAAGGTCACCAGGAAAACAAGTAAAAATGACAGGAGGAAGAACGTTTTCGTACAGGGAGTGGTTAGTGTCAGTAAGTCCCTGTCGGACATTGACAAAGAGGAAGATTCAATGAACACAAAAGGGAATTCGGTGGTCACGTTCAGATGTGCAGATTTACGCTGAGAATGCGAGAGAATGAAACGAATAGACACACGTTGACTGAAGTATAGAACCAGCAGAGCGAAGGTGGGCCGCATGGCCTCCGTCTGCGCTGCGACACATGTTGTGATTCAGTGTGAAATCACAGTTCGACCGACAGAATGTGGGAATTTAGTAAAAACGTTTCTATTTACACAGCCTCCGTACGTCTGCGAAACAGCATATCACACGACAGCAGCGGAGGTCTTTGACATCAGTCTCGAACGTGCGAGCCGCGTGCCAGATGAAAAGCTGAATCGCTCTGCGGACAGGGCCCGGAGCGTGGCAGCAGAGTGGCGCAGCGGGAGCGTGCTGGGCCCATAACCCAGAGGTCGATGGATCGAAACCATCCTCTGCTATTATTCAATGTCACCTCGAGCTGATTTCCTTTGGATCGGTGCTCTCTTCTGCCAGCTGCATACCCGAATGGCAAATCCACTCCATGCAAGGTGCGTGGTTTTAGAGGTCTCAGTGGCATTCTGTTGTTCGGCGGTTTTTATTCTGAACTGGATCGCAAAACCAGTTCTCTGCGATGCCAATCAGTTAGTCAAGTTGAAACAAATGTCTTGCGGTTTCGTCCATTCCCTGCAGTAATTCGCTACCCTGGTTCAGACGTGAATGACAAGCATGTCAAAAACCTCATCACGACTCAGACACAGTTCCCCCACGATTAGGACGGATCCCACCGATTGTGAATAACCTCAGAGAGAGAGAGAGACAGGCAAACGGCGTGGATTCGATGGGTTGAACGGCTTGTGTCTACTCGAGAATGGTGCTACGTGTTTATGCCATCCCACTGCCTGTCTCTGGGACAGAGAGGCTGAGGGAGCAAAACTGGTTCATTTTTAACCGTCCCTTCCGTGTTGGACTGCCTGCAGTCCCTCAGCTCAGGGCCGTGGGGAGGACTCTCAGTGAGTGAAGGTTTCACTCGGATTCTCTTCATCTGGGACACTTGGGGCTCAGATGTTAACTGCTGCGCGGTAGCAACAAAGAAAGCGATGCCCACTTTGCTATAGACTTTCCGTAAGATTGCTGCGTGAAGACGATTTCTGAACACCAAGAAGGCTGCACAACAATGTGAATTTACCTGGGCGAAGAGTCCTCGGTGTCCATTTCTTTCTGTCCTTCCAGCACAGCATCTTTCCATCTCTCAGATAACAGACCTTTGGAGAAAGTTCACAATCAAAGTTGTTCATGTTCCCCGCATTAATGCAACTGACACCTCTCACCCCAACGGTTTCAGAGAGTGAGAGAGAGAGAGAGAGAGAGAGACTCTACCCGCCCCCACCCTACACCACGCCCCACCCCACCCCAGAACAACGTGCAAGTAGAAATAAATTGGTTTAATTATCGAGCAGTGGAGATAGTCCAGTTCCTGGGGATGAGACAAACATCATCGCCCCGGGGACAGAATGACAAGCAGAAGTTCTGGAAACGCTTTGCTGCTTGCAATTCTTGGAGCAATGTGGAATGTACTTCACACTGAGCAACTTTCAGCTGGCTCAGAGTCTCCAATGTACATTGCTGTGTTTGCCGCCAGCTCAGAGAGAGAGAACAATAGGAAGGACGTAGGAGTGAATAACGATCCGCGTGAGAGGGCGAATAGCTGCTCATGGAGACTGTTAGTGGCTAACAATACGTAGTCTGTCATAGCCGACGAGGTGATAACAAGGAGTCGTTGGTGTGGTAGGGGTCAAGGACATGGGGGAGTTCAGGCCCTAAAGTTATGGAACTCGATATTGAAGACCGGAGGGCTGTAAGGTCTCCAAGTGGAAAATGAGTTGTTGTTCTTTCATCTGGAGCTAGAACACTGCTGCAAGCCTGAGACAGAGATGTTGGTCAGGGAACAGGGTGATGTGTTAAAGTGGCAGACAACCGCCAGGTCAGGGCCTTTTTCCTGCGGGCAGAACCGGGATGTTCTGCGAAGCAGTCACCCAGTTTATGCTTCATGCTACATTGGGGAAACGACACTGTGAGCAGCGAATGCAGTGGACTAGGTTGTGGCAAAAGTGCTGCTTTACCTGGCAGGTATGTTTGAGCCCTTGGATATTCAGGAGGGAGCCGGTAAATGGGCAGGTGTTGCACATTCGGCAGTTTCAGGCGAAAGCGACTTGGCACTATGGGAGGTGGGTGTGGGGTGTTGCGAGTGAAGGAAGAGTGGACCCGAAGTGTAACCCCTGGCACAACGGGTGCGTGTTGGGACCATAACCCACTCTCTCCTATTCACTCAATGTCGTCTTTAGCAGCTTTCCCTTATAACTGCGCTCTGTTCTGCACCTCGCCTTCTCATCTGCTTCCGAAAAAAGGCTTGGACATAAATATTTCACAGTGATATACTGGCCCAATGTGCACAGTCGAGTTGATACACTCGTGGAGATCTGCGTGGTCTTCTCCTGTTCTCTGTATCCCATGGTGAGGAGGGTAATGCTTGTCACTGGCCGCTCGGGTGTCATAGAAAAATTTCAAAAGAAAATGTTTGAATTGTCTGCCAGTGGAGAGAGCCCGGTTCCTGGGGACGTGACAAACAGCAGCAGGGAGACTGAATGAGAAGCAGCTGTTCGGGAAACCCTTTGCCGCTAGCAATTCTTAGAGCAATCTCAAATGTATTTCATAGTGAGCACGTCTCAGGTCACTCAAGCGGTGTGGGGCATCGGTCGTGGGCCGGCTCTCTGGCTCGTTGGTCTAGGCGTATGATTCTCGCTTTGGGTGCTTCACTGTGATGAGTTGCGAGAGGTCCCGGGTTCAAATCCCGGACGAGCCCGAGGTTTTTCTAAAACTTGACTTGTGCAAAACTGCCTGATTAATTTTCTCAAAAAGCACCTTGGTGAAACGAGGTTGGGCTGTCTGGAGTACGGACAAGGCAGAAAACAGGGAAGTGAAATGGTTGGATGTCGTGTCGAACAGGTTGACGTGAGCTGTGCGGTGTTCGGGGAATGTCAGCAATGAAGGTAGATTGGAAAATTGGGACAGCTCTCCTCGGAGAACCGAAGTTTTCCAAGTCATGAGGGACCTAGAAACAGGAAATAATGTTGTGAAAATGTTCCCACACCTGAAAGGTCCACAACGATTCGGCCGAATTTTAAGGTCACCAGGAAAACAAGTAAAAATGACAGGAGGAAGAACGTTTTCGTACAGGGAGTGGTTAGTGTCAGTAAGTCCCTGTCGGACATTGACAAAGAGGAAGATTCAATGAACACAAAAGGGAATTCGGTGGTCACGTTCAGATGTGCAGATTTACGCTGAGAATGCGAGAGAATGAAACGAATAGACACACGTTGACTGAAGTATAGAACCAGCAGAGCGAAGGTGGGCCGCATGGCCTCCGTCTGCGCTGCGACACATGTTGTGATTCAGTGTGAAATCACAGTTCGACCGACAGAATGTGGGAATTTAGTAAAAACGTTTCTATTTACACAGCCTCCGTACGTCTGCGAAACAGCATATCACACGACAGCAGCGGAGGTCTTTGACATCAGTCTCGAACGTGCGAGCCGCGTGCCAGATGAAAAGCTGAATCGCTCTGCGGACAGGGCCCGGAGCGTGGCAGCAGAGTGGCGCAGCGGGAGCGTGCTGGGCCCATAACCCAGAGGTCGATGGATCGAAACCATCCTCTGCTATTATTCAATGTCACCTCGAGCTGATTTCCTTTGGATCGGTGCTCTCTTCTGCCAGCTGCATACCCGAATGGCAAATCCACTCCATGCAAGGTGCGTGGTTTTAGAGGTCTCAGTGGCATTCTGTTGTTCGGCGGTTTTTATTCTGAACTGGATCGCAAAACCAGTTCTCTGCGATGCCAATCAGTTAGTCAAGTTGAAACAAATGTCTTGCGGTTTCGTCCATTCCCTGCAGTAATTCGCTACCCTGGTTCAGACGTGAATGACAAGCATGTCAAAAACCTCATCACGACTCAGACACAGTTCCCCCACGATTAGGACGGATCCCACCGATTGTGAATAACCTCAGAGAGAGAGAGAGACAGGCAAACGGCGTGGATTCGATGGGTTGAACGGCTTGTGTCTACTCGAGAATGGTGCTACGTGTTTATGCCATCCCACTGCCTGTCTCTGGGACAGAGAGGCTGAGGGAGCAAAACTGGTTCATTTTTAACCGTCCCTTCCGTGTTGGACTGCCTGCAGTCCCTCAGCTCAGGGCCGTGGGGAGGACTCTCAGTGAGTGAAGGTTTCACTCGGATTCTCTTCATCTGGGACACTTGGGGCTCAGATGTTAACTGCTGCGCGGTAGCAACAAAGAAAGCGATGCCCACTTTGCTATAGACTTTCCGTAAGATTGCTGCGTGAAGACGATTTCTGAACACCAAGAAGGCTGCACAACAATGTGAATTTACCTGGGCGAAGAGTCCTCGGTGTCCATTTCTTTCTGTCCTTCCAGCACAGCATCTTTCCATCTCTCAGATAACAGACCTTTGGAGAAAGTTCACAATCAAAGTTGTTCATGTTCCCCGCATTAATGCAACTGACACCTCTCACCCCAACGGTTTCAGAGAGTGAGAGAGAGAGAGAGAGAGAGAGACTCTACCCGCCCCCACCCTACACCACGCCCCACCCCACCCCAGAACAACGTGCAAGTAGAAATAAATTGGTTTAATTATCGAGCAGTGGAGATAGTCCAGTTCCTGGGGATGAGACAAACATCAGCGCCCCGGGGACAGAATGACAAGCAGAAGTTCTGGAAACGCTTTGCTGCTTGCAATTCTTGGAGCAATGTGGAATGTACTTCACACTGAGCAACTTTCAGCTGGCTCAGAGTCTCCAATGTACATTGCTGTGTTTGCCGCCAGCTCAGAGAGAGAGAACAATAGGAAGGACGTAGGAGTGAATAACGATCCGCGTGAGAGGGCGAATAGCTGCTCATGGAGACTGTTAGTGGCTAACAATACGTAGTCTGTCATAGCCGACGAGGTGATAACAAGGAGTCGTTTGTGTGGTAGGGGTCAAGGACATGGGGGAGTTCAGGCCCTAAAGTTATGGAACTCGATATTGAAGACCGGAGGGCTGTAAGGTCTCCAAGTGGAAAATGAGTTGTTGTTCTTTCATCTGGAGCTAGAACACTGCTGCAAGCCTGAGACAGAGATGTTGGTCAGGGAACAGGGTGATGTGTTAAAGTGGCAGACAACCGCCAGGTCAGGGCCTTTTTCCTGCGGGCAGAACCGGGATGTTCTGCGAAGCAGTCACCCAGTTTATGCTTCATGCTACATTGGGGAAACGACACTGTGAGCAGCGAATGCAGTGGACTAGGTTGTGGCAAAAGTGCTGCTTTACCTGGCAGGTATGTTTGAGCCCTTGGATATTCAGGAGGGAGCCGGTAAATGGGCAGGTGTTGCACATTCGGCAGTTTCAGGCGAAAGCGACTTGGCACTATGGGAGGTGGGTGTGGGGTGTTGCGAGTGAAGGAAGAGTGGACCCGAAGTGTAACCCCTGGCACAACGGGTGCGTGTTGGGACCATAACCCACTCTCTCCTATTCACTCAATGTCGTCTTTAGCAGCTTTCCCTTATAACTGCGCTCTGTTCTGCACCTCGCCTTCTCATCTGCTTCCGAAAAAAGGCTTGGACATAAATATTTCACAGTGATATACTGGCCCAATGTGCACAGTCGAGTTGATACACTCGTGGAGATCTGCGTGGTCTTCTCCTGTTCTCTGTATCCCATGGTGAGGAGGGTAATGCTTGTCACTGGCCGCTCGGGTGTCATAGAAAAATTTCAAAACAAAATGTTTGAATTGTCTGCCAGTGGAGAGAGCCCGGTTCCTGGGGACGTGACAAACAGCAGCAGGGAGACTGAATGAGAAGCAGCTGTTCGGGAAACCCTTTGCCGCTAGCAATTCTTAGAGCAATCTCAAATGTATTTCATAGTGAGCACGTCTCAGGTCACTCAAGCGGTGTGGGGCATCGGTCGTGGGCCGGCTCTCTGGCTCGTTGGTCTAGGCGTATGATTCTCGCTTTGGGTGCTTCACTGTGATGAGTTGCGAGAGGTCCCGGGTTCAAATCCCGGACGAGCCCGAGGTTTTTCTAAAACTTGACTTGTGCAAAACTGCCTGATTAATTTTCTCAAAAAGCACCTTGGTGAAACGAGGTTGGGCTGTCTGGAGTACGGACAAGGCAGAAAACAGGGAAGTGAAATGGTTGGATGTCGTGTCGAACAGGTTGACGTGAGCTGTGCGGTGTTCGGGGAATGTCAGCAATGAAGGTAGATTGGAAAATTGGGACAGCTCTCCTCGGAGAACCGAAGTTTTCCAAGTCATGAGGGACCTAGAAACAGGAAATAATGTTGTGAAAATGTTCCCACACCTGAAAGGTCCACAACGATTCGGCCGAATTTTAAGGTCACCAGGAAAACAAGTAAAAATGACAGGAGGAAGAACGTTTTCGTACAGGGAGTGGTTAGTGTCAGTAAGTCCCTGTCGGACATTGACAAAGAGGAAGATTCAATGAACACAAAAGGGAATTCGGTGGTCACGTTCAGATGTGCAGATTTACGCTGAGAATGCGAGAGAATGAAACGAATAGACACACGTTGACTGAAGTATAGAACCAGCAGAGCGAAGGTGGGCCGCATGGCCTCCGTCTGCGCTGCGACACATGTTGTGATTCAGTGTGAAATCACAGTTCGACCGACAGAATGTGGGAATTTAGTAAAAACGTTTCTATTTACACAGCCTCCGTACGTCTGCGAAACAGCATATCACACGACAGCAGCGGAGGTCTTTGACATCAGTCTCGAACGTGCGAGCCGCGTGCCAGATGAAAAGCTGAATCGCTCTGCGGACAGGGCCCGGAGCGTGGCAGCAGAGTGGCGCAGCGGGAGCGTGCTGGGCCCATAACCCAGAGGTCGATGGATCGAAACCATCCTCTGCTATTATTCAATGTCACCTCGAGCTGATTTCCTTTGGATCGGTGCTCTCTTCTGCCAGCTGCATACCCGAATGGCAAATCCACTCCATGCAAGGTGCGTGGTTTTAGAGGTCTCAGTGGCATTCTGTTGTTCGGCGGTTTTTATTCTGAACTGGATCGCAAAACCAGTTCTCTGCGATGCCAATCAGTTAGTCAAGTTGAAACAAATGTCTTGCGGTTTCGTCCATTCCCTGCAGTAATTCGCTACCCTGGTTCAGACGTGAATGACAAGCATGTCAAAAACCTCATCACGACTCAGACACAGTTCCCCCACGATTAGGACGGATCCCACCGATTGTGAATAACCTCAGAGAGAGAGAGAGACAGGCAAACGGCGTGGATTCGATGGGTTGAACGGCTTGTGTCTACTCGAGAATGGTGCTACGTGTTTATGCCATCCCACTGCCTGTCTCTGGGACAGAGAGGCTGAGGGAGCAAAACTGGTTCATTTTTAACCGTCCCTTCCGTGTTGGACTGCCTGCAGTCCCTCAGCTCAGGGCCGTGGGGAGGACTCTCAGTGAGTGAAGGTTTCACTCGGATTCTCTTCATCTGGGACACTTGGGGCTCAGATGTTAACTGCTGCGCGGTAGCAACAAAGAAAGCGATGCCCACTTTGCTATAGACTTTCCGTAAGATTGCTGCGTGAAGACGATTTCTGAACACCAAGAAGGCTGCACAACAATGTGAATTTACCTGGGCGAAGAGTCCTCGGTGTCCATTTCTTTCTGTCCTTCCAGCACAGCATCTTTCCATCTCTCAGATAACAGACCTTTGGAGAAAGTTCACAATCAAAGTTGTTCATGTTCCCCGCATTAATGCAACTGACACCTCTCACCCCAACGGTTTCAGAGAGTGAGAGAGAGAGAGAGAGAGAGAGACTCTACCCGCCCCCACCCTACACCACGCCCCACCCCACCCCAGAACAACGTGCAAGTAGAAATAAATTGGTTTAATTATCGAGCAGTGGAGATAGTCCAGTTCCTGGGGATGAGACAAACATCAGCGCCCCGGGGACAGAATGACAAGCAGAAGTTCTGGAAACGCTTTGCTGCTTGCAATTCTTGGAGCAATGTGGAATGTACTTCACACTGAGCAACTTTCAGCTGGCTCAGAGTCTCCAATGTACATTGCTGTGTTTGCCGCCAGCTCAGAGAGAGAGAACAATAGGAAGGACGTAGGAGTGAATAACGATCCGCGTGAGAGGGCGAATAGCTGCTCATGGAGACTGTTAGTGGCTAACAATACGTAGTCTGTCATAGCCGACGAGGTGATAACAAGGAGTCGTTGGTGTGGTAGGGGTCAAGGACATGGGGGAGTTCAGGCCCTAAAGTTATGGAACTCGATATTGAAGACCGGAGGGCTGTAAGGTCTCCAAGTGGAAAATGAGTTGTTGTTCTTTCATCTGGAGCTAGAACACTGCTGCAAGCCTGAGACAGAGATGTTGGTCAGGGAACAGGGTGATGTGTTAAAGTGGCAGACAACCGCCAGGTCAGGGCCTTTTTCCTGCGGGCAGAACCGGGATGTTCTGCGAAGCAGTCACCCAGTTTATGCTTCATGCTACATTGGGGAAACGACACTGTGAGCAGCGAATGCAGTGGACTAGGTTGTGGCAAAAGTGCTGCTTTACCTGGCAGGTATGTTTGAGCCCTTGGATATTCAGGAGGGAGCCGGTAAATGGGCAGGTGTTGCACATTCGGCAGTTTCAGGCGAAAGCGACTTGGCACTATGGGAGGTGGGTGTGGGGTGTTGCGAGTGAAGGAAGAGTGGACCCGAAGTGTAACCCCTGGCACAACGGGTGCGTGTTGGGACCATAACCCACTCTCTCCTATTCACTCAATGTCGTCTTTAGCAGCTTTCCCTTATAACTGCGCTCTGTTCTGCACCTCGCCTTCTCATCTGCTTCCGAAAAAAGGCTTGGACATAAATATTTCACAGTGATATACTGGCCCAATGTGCACAGTCGAGTTGATACACTCGTGGAGATCTGCGTGGTCTTCTCCTGTTCTCTGTATCCCATGGTGAGGAGGGTAATGCTTGTCACTGGCCGCTCGGGTGTCATAGAAAAATTTCAAAACAAAATGTTTGAATTGTCTGCCAGTGGAGAGAGCCCGGTTCCTGGGGACGTGACAAACAGCAGCAGGGAGACTGAATGAGAAGCAGCTGTTCGGGAAACCCTTTGCCGCTAGCAATTCTTAGAGCAATCTCAAATGTATTTCATAGTGAGCACGTCTCAGGTCACTCAAGCGGTGTGGGGCATCGGTCGTGGGCCGGCTCTCTGGCTCGTTGGTCTAGGCGTATGATTCTCGCTTTGGGTGCTTCACTGTGATGAGTTGCGAGAGGTCCCGGGTTCAAATCCCGGACGAGCCCGAGGTTTTTCTAAAACTTGACTTGTGCAAAACTGCCTGATTAATTTTCTCAAAAAGCACCTTGGTGAAACGAGGTTGGGCTGTCTGGAGTACGGACAAGGCAGAAAACAGGGAAGTGAAATGGTTGGATGTCGTGTCGAACAGGTTGACGTGAGCTGTGCGGTGTTCGGGGAATGTCAGCAATGAAGGTAGATTGGAAAATTGGGACAGCTCTCCTCGGAGAACCGAAGTTTTCCAAGTCATGAGGGACCTAGAAACAGGAAATAATGTTGTGAAAATGTTCCCACACCTGAAAGGTCCACAACGATTCGGCCGAATTTTAAGGTCACCAGGAAAACAAGTAAAAATGACAGGAGGAAGAACGTTTTCGTACAGGGAGTGGTTAGTGTCAGTAAGTCCCTGTCGGACATTGACAAAGAGGAAGATTCAATGAACACAAAAGGGAATTCGGTGGTCACGTTCAGATGTGCAGATTTACGCTGAGAATGCGAGAGAATGAAACGAATAGACACACGTTGACTGAAGTATAGAACCAGCAGAGCGAAGGTGGGCCGCATGGCCTCCGTCTGCGCTGCGACACATGTTGTGATTCAGTGTGAAATCACAGTTCGACCGACAGAATGTGGGAATTTAGTAAAAACGTTTCTATTTACACAGCCTCCGTACGTCTGCGAAACAGCATATCACACGACAGCAGCGGAGGTCTTTGACATCAGTCTCGAACGTGCGAGCCGCGTGCCAGATGAAAAGCTGAATCGCTCTGCGGACAGGGCCCGGAGCGTGGCAGCAGAGTGGCGCAGCGGGAGCGTGCTGGGCCCATAACCCAGAGGTCGATGGATCGAAACCATCCTCTGCTATTATTCAATGTCACCTCGAGCTGATTTCCTTTGGATCGGTGCTCTCTTCTGCCAGCTGCATACCCGAATGGCAAATCCACTCCATGCAAGGTGCGTGGTTTTAGAGGTCTCAGTGGCATTCTGTTGTTCGGCGGTTTTTATTCTGAACTGGATCGCAAAACCAGTTCTCTGCGATGCCAATCAGTTAGTCAAGTTGAAACAAATGTCTTGCGGTTTCGTCCATTCCCTGCAGTAATTCGCTACCCTGGTTCAGACGTGAATGACAAGCATGTCAAAAACCTCATCACGACTCAGACACAGTTCCCCCACGATTAGGACGGATCCCACCGATTGTGAATAACCTCAGAGAGAGAGAGAGACAGGCAAACGGCGTGGATTCGATGGGTTGAACGGCTTGTGTCTACTCGAGAATGGTGCTACGTGTTTATGCCATCCCACTGCCTGTCTCTGGGACAGAGAGGCTGAGGGAGCAAAACTGGTTCATTTTTAACCGTCCCTTCCGTGTTGGACTGCCTGCAGTCCCTCAGCTCAGGGCCGTGGGGAGGACTCTCAGTGAGTGAAGGTTTCACTCGGATTCTCTTCATCTGGGACACTTGGGGCTCAGATGTTAACTGCTGCGCGGTAGCAACAAAGAAAGCGATGCCCACTTTGCTATAGACTTTCCGTAAGATTGCTGCGTGAAGACGATTTCTGAACACCAAGAAGGCTGCACAACAATGTGAATTTACCTGGGCGAAGAGTCCTCGGTGTCCATTTCTTTCTGTCCTTCCAGCACAGCATCTTTCCATCTCTCAGATAACAGACCTTTGGAGAAAGTTCACAATCAAAGTTGTTCATGTTCCCCGCATTAATGCAACTGACACCTCTCACCCCAACGGTTTCAGAGAGTGAGAGAGAGAGAGAGAGAGAGAGACTCTACCCGCCCCCACCCTACACCACGCCCCACCCCACCCCAGAACAACGTGCAAGTAGAAATAAATTGGTTTAATTATCGAGCAGTGGAGATAGTCCAGTTCCTGGGGATGAGACAAACATCAGCGCCCCGGGGACAGAATGACAAGCAGAAGTTCTGGAAACGCTTTGCTGCTTGCAATTCTTGGAGCAATGTGGAATGTACTTCACACTGAGCAACTTTCAGCTGGCTCAGAGTCTCCAATGTACATTGCTGTGTTTGCCGCCAGCTCAGAGAGAGAGAACAATAGGAAGGACGTAGGAGTGAATAACGATCCGCGTGAGAGGGCGAATAGCTGCTCATGGAGACTGTTAGTGGCTAACAATACGTAGTCTGTCATAGCCGACGAGGTGATAACAAGGAGTCGTTGGTGTGGTAGGGGTCAAGGACATGGGGGAGTTCAGGCCCTAAAGTTATGGAACTCGATATTGAAGACCGGAGGGCTGTAAGGTCTCCAAGTGGAAAATGAGTTGTTGTTCTTTCATCTGGAGCTAGAACACTGCTGCAAGCCTGAGACAGAGATGTTGGTCAGGGAACAGGGTGATGTGTTAAAGTGGCAGACAACCGCCAGGTCAGGGCCTTTTTCCTGCGGGCAGAACCGGGATGTTCTGCGAAGCAGTCACCCAGTTTATGCTTCATGCTACATTGGGGAAACGACACTGTGAGCAGCGAATGCAGTGGACTAGGTTGTGGCAAAAGTGCTGCTTTACCTGGCAGGTATGTTTGAGCCCTTGGATATTCAGGAGGGAGCCGGTAAATGGGCAGGTGTTGCACATTCGGCAGTTTCAGGCGAAAGCGACTTGGCACTATGGGAGGTGGGTGTGGGGTGTTGCGAGTGAAGGAAGAGTGGACCCGAAGTGTAACCCCTGGCACAACGGGTGCGTGTTGGGACCATAACCCACTCTCTCCTATTCACTCAATGTCGTCTTTAGCAGCTTTCCCTTATAACTGCGCTCTGTTCTGCACCTCGCCTTCTCATCTGCTTCCGAAAAAAGGCTTGGACATAAATATTTCACAGTGATATACTGGCCCAATGTGCACAGTCGAGTTGATACACTCGTGGAGATCTGCGTGGTCTTCTCCTGTTCTCTGTATCCCATGGTGAGGAGGGTAATGCTTGTCACTGGCCGCTCGGGTGTCATAGAAAAATTTCAAAACAAAATGTTTGAATTGTCTGCCAGTGGAGAGAGCCCGGTTCCTGGGGACGTGACAAACAGCAGCAGGGAGACTGAATGAGAAGCAGCTGTTCGGGAAACCCTTTGCCGCTAGCAATTCTTAGAGCAATCTCAAATGTATTTCATAGTGAGCACGTCTCAGGTCACTCAAGCGGTGTGGGGCATCGGTCGTGGGCCGGCTCTCTGGCTCGTTGGTCTAGGCGTATGATTCTCGCTTTGGGTGCTTCACTGTGATGAGTTGCGAGAGGTCCCGGGTTCAAATCCCGGACGAGCCCGAGGTTTTTCTAAAACTTGACTTGTGCAAAACTGCCTGATTAATTTTCTCAAAAAGCACCTTGGTGAAACGAGGTTGGGCTGTCTGGAGTACGGACAAGGCAGAAAACAGGGAAGTGAAATGGTTGGATGTCGTGTCGAACAGGTTGACGTGAGCTGTGCGGTGTTCGGGGAATGTCAGCAATGAAGGTAGATTGGAAAATTGGGACAGCTCTCCTCGGAGAACCGAAGTTTTCCAAGTCATGAGGGACCTAGAAACAGGAAATAATGTTGTGAAAATGTTCCCACACCTGAAAGGTCCACAACGATTCGGCCGAATTTTAAGGTCACCAGGAAAACAAGTAAAAATGACAGGAGGAAGAACGTTTTCGTACAGGGAGTGGTTAGTGTCAGTAAGTCCCTGTCGGACATTGACAAAGAGGAAGATTCAATGAACACAAAAGGGAATTCGGTGGTCACGTTCAGATGTGCAGATTTACGCTGAGAATGCGAGAGAATGAAACGAATAGACACACGTTGACTGAAGTATAGAACCAGCAGAGCGAAGGTGGGCCGCATGGCCTCCGTCTGCGCTGCGACACATGTTGTGATTCAGTGTGAAATCACAGTTCGACCGACAGAATGTGGGAATTTAGTAAAAACGTTTCTATTTACACAGCCTCCGTACGTCTGCGAAACAGCATATCACACGACAGCAGCGGAGGTCTTTGACATCAGTCTCGAACGTGCGAGCCGCGTGCCAGATGAAAAGCTGAATCGCTCTGTGGACAGGGCCCGGAGCGTGGCAGCAGAGTGGCGCAGCGGGAGCGTGCTGGGCCCATAACCCAGAGGTCGATGGATCGAAACCATCCTCTGCTATTATTCAATGTCACCTCGAGCTGATTTCCTTTGGATCGGTGCTCTCTTCTGCCAGCTGCATACCCGAATGGCAAATCCACTCCATGCAAGGTGCGTGGTTTTAGAGGTCTCAGTGGCATTCTGTTGTTCGGCGGTTTTTATTCTGAACTGGATCGCAAAACCAGTTCTCTGCGATGCCAATCAGTTAGTCAAGTTGAAACAAATGTCTTGCGGTTTCGTCCATTCCCTGCAGTAATTCGCTACCCTGGTTCAGACGTGAATGACAAGCATGTCAAAAACCTCATCACGACTCAGACACAGTTCCCCCACGATTAGGACGGATCCCACCGATTGTGAATAACCTCAGAGAGAGAGAGAGACAGGCAAACGGCGTGGATTCGATGGGTTGAACGGCTTGTGTCTACTCGAGAATGGTGCTACGTGTTTATGCCATCCCACTGCCTGTCTCTGGGACAGAGAGGCTGAGGGAGCAAAACTGGTTCATTTTTAACCGTCCCTTCCGTGTTGGACTGCCTGCAGTCCCTCAGCTCAGGGCCGTGGGGAGGACTCTCAGTGAGTGAAGGTTTCACTCGGATTCTCTTCATCTGGGACACTTGGGGCTCAGATGTTAACTGCTGCGCGGTAGCAACAAAGAAAGCGATGCCCACTTTGCTATAGACTTTCCGTAAGATTGCTGCGTGAAGACGATTTCTGAACACCAAGAAGGCTGCACAACAATGTGAATTTACCTGGGCGAAGAGTCCTCGGTGTCCATTTCTTTCTGTCCTTCCAGCACAGCATCTTTCCATCTCTCAGATAACAGACCTTTGGAGAAAGTTCACAATCAAAGTTGTTCATGTTCCCCGCATTAATGCAACTGACACCTCTCACCCCAACGGTTTCAGAGAGTGAGAGAGAGAGAGAGAGAGAGAGACTCTACCCGCCCCCACCCTACACCACGCCCCACCCCACCCCAGAACAACGTGCAAGTAGAAATAAATTGGTTTAATTATCGAGCAGTGGAGATAGTCCAGTTCCTGGGGATGAGACAAACATCAGCGCCCCGGGGACAGAATGACAAGCAGAAGTTCTGGAAACGCTTTGCTGCTTGCAATTCTTGGAGCAATGTGGAATGTACTTCACACTGAGCAACTTTCAGCTGGCTCAGAGTCTCCAATGTACATTGCTGTGTTTGCCGCCAGCTCAGAGAGAGAGAACAATAGGAAGGACGTAGGAGTGAATAACGATCCGCGTGAGAGGGCGAATAGCTGCTCATGGAGACTGTTAGTGGCTAACAATACGTAGTCTGTCATAGCCGACGAGGTGATAACAAGGAGTCGTTGGTGTGGTAGGGGTCAAGGACATGGGGGAGTTCAGGCCCTAAAGTTATGGAACTCGATATTGAAGACCGGAGGGCTGTAAGGTCTCCAAGTGGAAAATGAGTTGTTGTTCTTTCATCTGGAGCTAGAACACTGCTGCAAGCCTGAGACAGAGATGTTGGTCAGGGAACAGGGTGATGTGTTAAAGTGGCAGACAACCGCCAGGTCAGGGCCTTTTTCCTGCGGGCAGAACCGGGATGTTCTGCGAAGCAGTCACCCAGTTTATGCTTCATGCTACATTGGGGAAACGACACTGTGAGCAGCGAATGCAGTGGACTAGGTTGTGGCAAAAGTGCTGCTTTACCTGGCAGGTATGTTTGAGCCCTTGGATATTCAGGAGGGAGCCGGTAAATGGGCAGGTGTTGCACATTCGGCAGTTTCAGGCGAAAGCGACTTGGCACTATGGGAGGTGGGTGTGGGGTGTTGCGAGTGAAGGAAGAGTGGACCCGAAGTGTAACCCCTGGCACAACGGGTGCGTGTTGGGACCATAACCCACTCTCTCCTATTCACTCAATGTCGTCTTTAGCAGCTTTCCCTTATAACTGCGCTCTGTTCTGCACCTCGCCTTCTCATCTGCTTCCGAAAAAAGGCTTGGACATAAATATTTCACAGTGATATACTGGCCCAATGTGCACAGTCGAGTTGATACACTCGTGGAGATCTGCGTGGTCTTCTCCTGTTCTCTGTATCCCATGGTGAGGAGGGTAATGCTTGTCACTGGCCGCTCGGGTGTCATAGAAAAATTTCAAAACAAAATGTTTGAATTGTCTGCCAGTGGAGAGAGCCCGGTTCCTGGGGACGTGACAAACAGCAGCAGGGAGACTGAATGAGAAGCAGCTGTTCGGGAAACCCTTTGCCGCTAGCAATTCTTAGAGCAATCTCAAATGTATTTCATAGTGAGCACGTCTCAGGTCACTCAAGCGGTGTGGGGCATCGGTCGTGGGCCGGCTCTCTGGCTCGTTGGTCTAGGCGTATGATTCTCGCTTTGGGTGCTTCACTGTGATGAGTTGCGAGAGGTCCCGGGTTCAAATCCCGGACGAGCCCGAGGTTTTTCTAAAACTTGACTTGTGCAAAACTGCCTGATTAATTTTCTCAAAAAGCACCTTGGTGAAACGAGGTTGGGCTGTCTGGAGTACGGACAAGGCAGAAAACAGGGAAGTGAAATGGTTGGATGTCGTGTCGAACAGGTTGACGTGAGCTGTGCGGTGTTCGGGGAATGTCAGCAATGAAGGTAGATTGGAAAATTGGGACAGCTCTCCTCGGAGAACCGAAGTTTTCCAAGTCATGAGGGACCTAGAAACAGGAAATAATGTTGTGAAAATGTTCCCACACCTGAAAGGTCCACAACGATTCGGCCGAATTTTAAGGTCACCAGGAAAACAAGTAAAAATGACAGGAGGAAGAACGTTTTCGTACAGGGAGTGGTTAGTGTCAGTAAGTCCCTGTCGGACATTGACAAAGAGGAAGATTCAATGAACACAAAAGGGAATTCGGTGGTCACGTTCAGATGTGCAGATTTACGCTGAGAATGCGAGAGAATGAAACGAATAGACACACGTTGACTGAAGTATAGAACCAGCAGAGCGAAGGTGGGCCGCATGGCCTCCGTCTGCGCTGCGACACATGTTGTGATTCAGTGTGAAATCACAGTTCGACCGACAGAATGTGGGAATTTAGTAAAAACGTTTCTATTTACACAGCCTCCGTACGTCTGCGAAACAGCATATCACACGACAGCAGCGGAGGTCTTTGACATCAGTCTCGAACGTGCGAGCCGCGTGCCAGATGAAAAGCTGAATCGCTCTGTGGACAGGGCCCGGAGCGTGGCAGCAGAGTGGCGCAGCGGGAGCGTGCTGGGCCCATAACCCAGAGGTCGATGGATCGAAACCATCCTCTGCTATTATTCAATGTCACCTCGAGCTGATTTCCTTTGGATCGGTGCTCTCTTCTGCCAGCTGCATACCCGAATGGCAAATCCACTCCATGCAAGGTGCGTGGTTTTAGAGGTCTCAGTGGCATTCTGTTGTTCGGCGGTTTTTATTCTGAACTGGATCGCAAAACCAGTTCTCTGCGATGCCAATCAGTTAGTCAAGTTGAAACAAATGTCTTGCGGTTTCGTCCATTCCCTGCAGTAATTCGCTACCCTGGTTCAGACGTGAATGACAAGCATGTCAAAAACCTCATCACGACTCAGACACAGTTCCCCCACGATTAGGACGGATCCCACCGATTGTGAATAACCTCAGAGAGAGAGAGAGACAGGCAAACGGCGTGGATTCGATGGGTTGAACGGCTTGTGTCTACTCGAGAATGGTGCTACGTGTTTATGCCATCCCACTGCCTGTCTCTGGGACAGAGAGGCTGAGGGAGCAAAACTGGTTCATTTTTAACCGTCCCTTCCGTGTTGGACTGCCTGCAGTCCCTCAGCTCAGGGCCGTGGGGAGGACTCTCAGTGAGTGAAGGTTTCACTCGGATTCTCTTCATCTGGGACACTTGGGGCTCAGATGTTAACTGCTGCGCGGTAGCAACAAAGAAAGCGATGCCCACTTTGCTATAGACTTTCCGTAAGATTGCTGCGTGAAGACGATTTCTGAACACCAAGAAGGCTGCACAACAATGTGAATTTACCTGGGCGAAGAGTCCTCGGTGTCCATTTCTTTCTGTCCTTCCAGCACAGCATCTTTCCATCTCTCAGATAACAGACCTTTGGAGAAAGTTCACAATCAAAGTTGTTCATGTTCCCCGCATTAATGCAACTGACACCTCTCACCCCAACGGTTTCAGAGAGTGAGAGAGAGAGAGAGAGAGAGAGACTCTACCCGCCCCCACCCTACACCACGCCCCACCCCACCCCAGAACAACGTGCAAGTAGAAATAAATTGGTTTAATTATCGAGCAGTGGAGATAGTCCAGTTCCTGGGGATGAGACAAACATCAGCGCCCCGGGGACAGAATGACAAGCAGAAGTTCTGGAAACGCTTTGCTGCTTGCAATTCTTGGAGCAATGTGGAATGTACTTCACACTGAGCAACTTTCAGCTGGCTCAGAGTCTCCAATGTACATTGCTGTGTTTGCCGCCAGCTCAGAGAGAGAGAACAATAGGAAGGACGTAGGAGTGAATAACGATCCGCGTGAGAGGGCGAATAGCTGCTCATGGAGACTGTTAGTGGCTAACAATACGTAGTCTGTCATAGCCGACGAGGTGATAACAAGGAGTCGTTGGTGTGGTAGGGGTCAAGGACATGGGGGAGTTCAGGCCCTAAAGTTATGGAACTCGATATTGAAGACCGGAGGGCTGTAAGGTCTCCAAGTGGAAAATGAGTTGTTGTTCTTTCATCTGGAGCTAGAACACTGCTGCAAGCCTGAGACAGAGATGTTGGTCAGGGAACAGGGTGATGTGTTAAAGTGGCAGACAACCGCCAGGTCAGGGCCTTTTTCCTGCGGGCAGAACCGGGATGTTCTGCGAAGCAGTCACCCAGTTTATGCTTCATGCTACATTGGGGAAACGACACTGTGAGCAGCGAATGCAGTGGACTAGGTTGTGGCAAAAGTGCTGCTTTACCTGGCAGGTATGTTTGAGCCCTTGGATATTCAGGAGGGAGCCGGTAAATGGGCAGGTGTTGCACATTCGGCAGTTTCAGGCGAAAGCGACTTGGCACTATGGGAGGTGGGTGTGGGGTGTTGCGAGTGAAGGAAGAGTGGACCCGAAGTGTAACCCCTGGCACAACGGGTGCGTGTTGGGACCATAACCCACTCTCTCCTATTCACTCAATGTCGTCTTTAGCAGCTTTCCCTTATAACTGCGCTCTGTTCTGCACCTCGCCTTCTCATCTGCTTCCGAAAAAAGGCTTGGACATAAATATTTCACAGTGATATACTGGCCCAATGTGCACAGTCGAGTTGATACACTCGTGGAGATCTGCGTGGTCTTCTCCTGTTCTCTGTATCCCATGGTGAGGAGGGTAATGCTTGTCACTGGCCGCTCGGGTGTCATAGAAAAATTTCAAAACAAAATGTTTGAATTGTCTGCCAGTGGAGAGAGCCCGGTTCCTGGGGACGTGACAAACAGCAGCAGGGAGACTGAATGAGAAGCAGCTGTTCGGGAAACCCTTTGCCGCTAGCAATTCTTAGAGCAATCTCAAATGTATTTCATAGTGAGCACGTCTCAGGTCACTCAAGCGGTGTGGGGCATCGGTCGTGGGCCGGCTCTCTGGCTCGTTGGTCTAGGCGTATGATTCTCGCTTTGGGTGCTTCACTGTGATGAGTTGCGAGAGGTCCCGGGTTCAAATCCCGGACGAGCCCGAGGTTTTTCTAAAACTTGACTTGTGCAAAACTGCCTGATTAATTTTCTCAAAAAGCACCTTGGTGAAACGAGGTTGGGCTGTCTGGAGTACGGACAAGGCAGAAAACAGGGAAGTGAAATGGTTGGATGTCGTGTCGAACAGGTTGACGTGAGCTGTGCGGTGTTCGGGGAATGTCAGCAATGAAGGTAGATTGGAAAATTGGGACAGCTCTCCTCGGAGAACCGAAGTTTTCCAAGTCATGAGGGACCTAGAAACAGGAAATAATGTTGTGAAAATGTTCCCACACCTGAAAGGTCCACAACGATTCGGCCGAATTTTAAGGTCACCAGGAAAACAAGTAAAAATGACAGGAGGAAGAACGTTTTCGTACAGGGAGTGGTTAGTGTCAGTAAGTCCCTGTCGGACATTGACAAAGAGGAAGATTCAATGAACACAAAAGGGAATTCGGTGGTCACGTTCAGATGTGCAGATTTACGCTGAGAATGCGAGAGAATGAAACGAATAGACACACGTTGACTGAAGTATAGAACCAGCAGAGCGAAGGTGGGCCGCATGGCCTCCGTCTGCGCTGCGACACATGTTGTGATTCAGTGTGAAATCACAGTTCGACCGACAGAATGTGGGAATTTAGTAAAAACGTTTCTATTTACACAGCCTCCGTACGTCTGCGAAACAGCATATCACACGACAGCAGCGGAGGTCTTTGACATCAGTCTCGAACGTGCGAGCCGCGTGCCAGATGAAAAGCTGAATCGCTCTGCGGACAGGGCCCGGAGCGTGGCAGCAGAGTGGCGCAGCGGGAGCGTGCTGGGCCCATAACCCAGAGGTCGATGGATCGAAACCATCCTCTGCTATTATTCAATGTCACCTCGAGCTGATTTCCTTTGGATCGGTGCTCTCTTCTGCCAGCTGCATACCCGAATGGCAAATCCACTCCATGCAAGGTGCGTGGTTTTAGAGGTCTCAGTGGCATTCTGTTGTTCGGCGGTTTTTATTCTGAACTGGATCGCAAAACCAGTTCTCTGCGATGCCAATCAGTTAGTCAAGTTGAAACAAATGTCTTGCGGTTTCGTCCATTCCCTGCAGTAATTCGCTACCCTGGTTCAGACGTGAATGACAAGCATGTCAAAAACCTCATCACGACTCAGACACAGTTCCCCCACGATTAGGACGGATCCCACCGATTGTGAATAACCTCAGAGAGAGAGAGAGACAGGCAAACGGCGTGGATTCGATGGGTTGAACGGCTTGTGTCTACTCGAGAATGGTGCTACGTGTTTATGCCATCCCACTGCCTGTCTCTGGGACAGAGAGGCTGAGGGAGCAAAACTGGTTCATTTTTAACCGTCCCTTCCGTGTTGGACTGCCTGCAGTCCCTCAGCTCAGGGCCGTGGGGAGGACTCTCAGTGAGTGAAGGTTTCACTCGGATTCTCTTCATCTGGGACACTTGGGGCTCAGATGTTAACTGCTGCGCGGTAGCAACAAAGAAAGCGATGCCCACTTTGCTATAGACTTTCCGTAAGATTGCTGCGTGAAGACGATTTCTGAACACCAAGAAGGCTGCACAACAATGTGAATTTACCTGGGCGAAGAGTCCTCGGTGTCCATTTCTTTCTGTCCTTCCAGCACAGCATCTTTCCATCTCTCAGATAACAGACCTTTGGAGAAAGTTCACAATCAAAGTTGTTCATGTTCCCCGCATTAATGCAACTGACACCTCTCACCCCAACGGTTTCAGAGAGTGAGAGAGAGAGAGAGAGAGAGAGACTCTACCCGCCCCCACCCTACACCACGCCCCACCCCACCCCAGAACAACGTGCAAGTAGAAATAAATTGGTTTAATTATCGAGCAGTGGAGATAGTCCAGTTCCTGGGGATGAGACAAACATCAGCGCCCCGGGGACAGAATGACAAGCAGAAGTTCTGGAAACGCTTTGCTGCTTGCAATTCTTGGAGCAATGTGGAATGTACTTCACACTGAGCAACTTTCAGCTGGCTCAGAGTCTCCAATGTACATTGCTGTGTTTGCCGCCAGCTCAGAGAGAGAGAACAATAGGAAGGACGTAGGAGTGAATAACGATCCGCGTGAGAGGGCGAATAGCTGCTCATGGAGACTGTTAGTGGCTAACAATACGTAGTCTGTCATAGCCGACGAGGTGATAACAAGGAGTCGTTGGTGTGGTAGGGGTCAAGGACATGGGGGAGTTCAGGCCCTAAAGTTATGGAACTCGATATTGAAGACCGGAGGGCTGTAAGGTCTCCAAGTGGAAAATGAGTTGTTGTTCTTTCATCTGGAGCTAGAACACTGCTGCAAGCCTGAGACAGAGATGTTGGTCAGGGAACAGGGTGATGTGTTAAAGTGGCAGACAACCGCCAGGTCAGGGCCTTTTTCCTGCGGGCAGAACCGGGATGTTCTGCGAAGCAGTCACCCAGTTTATGCTTCATGCTACATTGGGGAAACGACACTGTGAGCAGCGAATGCAGTGGACTAGGTTGTGGCAAAAGTGCTGCTTTACCTGGCAGGTATGTTTGAGCCCTTGGATATTCAGGAGGGAGCCGGTAAATGGGCAGGTGTTGCACATTCGGCAGTTTCAGGCGAAAGCGACTTGGCACTATGGGAGGTGGGTGTGGGGTGTTGCGAGTGAAGGAAGAGTGGACCCGAAGTGTAACCCCTGGCACAACGGGTGCGTGTTGGGACCATAACCCACTCTCTCCTATTCACTCAATGTCGTCTTTAGCAGCTTTCCCTTATAACTGCGCTCTGTTCTGCACCTCGCCTTCTCATCTGCTTCCGAAAAAAGGCTTGGACATAAATATTTCACAGTGATATACTGGCCCAATGTGCACAGTCGAGTTGATACACTCGTGGAGATCTGCGTGGTCTTCTCCTGTTCTCTGTATCCCATGGTGAGGAGGGTAATGCTTGTCACTGGCCGCTCGGGTGTCATAGAAAAATTTCAAAACAAAATGTTTGAATTGTCTGCCAGTGGAGAGAGCCCGGTTCCTGGGGACGTGACAAACAGCAGCAGGGAGACTGAATGAGAAGCAGCTGTTCGGGAAACCCTTTGCCGCTAGCAATTCTTAGAGCAATCTCAAATGTATTTCATAGTGAGCACGTCTCAGGTCACTCAAGCGGTGTGGGGCATCGGTCGTGGGCCGGCTCTCTGGCTCGTTGGTCTAGGCGTATGATTCTCGCTTTGGGTGCTTCACTGTGATGAGTTGCGAGAGGTCCCGGGTTCAAATCCCGGACGAGCCCGAGGTTTTTCTAAAACTTGACTTGTGCAAAACTGCCTGATTAATTTTCTCAAAAAGCACCTTGGTGAAACGAGGTTGGGCTGTCTGGAGTACGGACAAGGCAGAAAACAGGGAAGTGAAATGGTTGGATGTCGTGTCGAACAGGTTGACGTGAGCTGTGCGGTGTTCGGGGAATGTCAGCAATGAAGGTAGATTGGAAAATTGGGACAGCTCTCCTCGGAGAACCGAAGTTTTCCAAGTCATGAGGGACCTAGAAACAGGAAATAATGTTGTGAAAATGTTCCCACACCTGAAAGGTCCACAACGATTCGGCCGAATTTTAAGGTCACCAGGAAAACAAGTAAAAATGACAGGAGGAAGAACGTTTTCGTACAGGGAGTGGTTAGTGTCAGTAAGTCCCTGTCGGACATTGACAAAGAGGAAGATTCAATGAACACAAAAGGGAATTCGGTGGTCACGTTCAGATGTGCAGATTTACGCTGAGAATGCGAGAGAATGAAACGAATAGACACACGTTGACTGAAGTATAGAACCAGCAGAGCGAAGGTGGGCCGCATGGCCTCCGTCTGCGCTGCGACACATGTTGTGATTCAGTGTGAAATCACAGTTCGACCGACAGAATGTGGGAATTTAGTAAAAACGTTTCTATTTACACAGCCTCCGTACGTCTGCGAAACAGCATATCACACGACAGCAGCGGAGGTCTTTGACATCAGTCTCGAACGTGCGAGCCGCGTGCCAGATGAAAAGCTGAATCGCTCTGTGGACAGGGCCCGGAGCGTGGCAGCAGAGTGGCGCAGCGGGAGCGTGCTGGGCCCATAACCCAGAGGTCGATGGATCGAAACCATCCTCTGCTATTATTCAATGTCACCTCGAGCTGATTTCCTTTGGATCGGTGCTCTCTTCTGCCAGCTGCATACCCGAATGGCAAATCCACTCCATGCAAGGTGCGTGGTTTTAGAGGTCTCAGTGGCATTCTGTTGTTCGGCGGTTTTTATTCTGAACTGGATCGCAAAACCAGTTCTCTGCGATGCCAATCAGTTAGTCAAGTTGAAACAAATGTCTTGCGGTTTCGTCCATTCCCTGCAGTAATTCGCTACCCTGGTTCAGACGTGAATGACAAGCATGTCAAAAACCTCATCACGACTCAGACACAGTTCCCCCACGATTAGGACGGATCCCACCGATTGTGAATAACCTCAGAGAGAGAGAGAGACAGGCAAACGGCGTGGATTCGATGGGTTGAACGGCTTGTGTCTACTCGAGAATGGTGCTACGTGTTTATGCCATCCCACTGCCTGTCTCTGGGACAGAGAGGCTGAGGGAGCAAAACTGGTTCATTTTTAACCGTCCCTTCCGTGTTGGACTGCCTGCAGTCCCTCAGCTCAGGGCCGTGGGGAGGACTCTCAGTGAGTGAAGGTTTCACTCGGATTCTCTTCATCTGGGACACTTGGGGCTCAGATGTTAACTGCTGCGCGGTAGCAACAAAGAAAGCGATGCCCACTTTGCTATAGACTTTCCGTAAGATTGCTGCGTGAAGACGATTTCTGAACACCAAGAAGGCTGCACAACAATGTGAATTTACCTGGGCGAAGAGTCCTCGGTGTCCATTTCTTTCTGTCCTTCCAGCACAGCATCTTTCCATCTCTCAGATAACAGACCTTTGGAGAAAGTTCACAATCAAAGTTGTTCATGTTCCCCGCATTAATGCAACTGACACCTCTCACCCCAACGGTTTCAGAGAGTGAGAGAGAGAGAGAGAGAGAGAGACTCTACCCGCCCCCACCCTACACCACGCCCCACCCCACCCCAGAACAACGTGCAAGTAGAAATAAATTGGTTTAATTATCGAGCAGTGGAGATAGTCCAGTTCCTGGGGATGAGACAAACATCAGCGCCCCGGGGACAGAATGACAAGCAGAAGTTCTGGAAACGCTTTGCTGCTTGCAATTCTTGGAGCAATGTGGAATGTACTTCACACTGAGCAACTTTCAGCTGGCTCAGAGTCTCCAATGTACATTGCTGTGTTTGCCGCCAGCTCAGAGAGAGAGAACAATAGGAAGGACGTAGGAGTGAATAACGATCCGCGTGAGAGGGCGAATAGCTGCTCATGGAGACTGTTAGTGGCTAACAATACGTAGTCTGTCATAGCCGACGAGGTGATAACAAGGAGTCGTTGGTGTGGTAGGGGTCAAGGACATGGGGGAGTTCAGGCCCTAAAGTTATGGAACTCGATATTGAAGACCGGAGGGCTGTAAGGTCTCCAAGTGGAAAATGAGTTGTTGTTCTTTCATCTGGAGCTAGAACACTGCTGCAAGCCTGAGACAGAGATGTTGGTCAGGGAACAGGGTGATGTGTTAAAGTGGCAGACAACCGCCAGGTCAGGGCCTTTTTCCTGCGGGCAGAACCGGGATGTTCTGCGAAGCAGTCACCCAGTTTATGCTTCATGCTACATTGGGGAAACGACACTGTGAGCAGCGAATGCAGTGGACTAGGTTGTGGCAAAAGTGCTGCTTTACCTGGCAGGTATGTTTGAGCCCTTGGATATTCAGGAGGGAGCCGGTAAATGGGCAGGTGTTGCACATTCGGCAGTTTCAGGCGAAAGCGACTTGGCACTATGGGAGGTGGGTGTGGGGTGTTGCGAGTGAAGGAAGAGTGGACCCGAAGTGTAACCCCTGGCACAACGGGTGCGTGTTGGGACCATAACCCACTCTCTCCTATTCACTCAATGTCGTCTTTAGCAGCTTTCCCTTATAACTGCGCTCTGTTCTGCACCTCGCCTTCTCATCTGCTTCCGAAAAAAGGCTTGGACATAAATATTTCACAGTGATATACTGGCCCAATGTGCACAGTCGAGTTGATACACTCGTGGAGATCTGCGTGGTCTTCTCCTGTTCTCTGTATCCCATGGTGAGGAGGGTAATGCTTGTCACTGGCCGCTCGGGTGTCATAGAAAAATTTCAAAACAAAATGTTTGAATTGTCTGCCAGTGGAGAGAGCCCGGTTCCTGGGGACGTGACAAACAGCAGCAGGGAGACTGAATGAGAAGCAGCTGTTCGGGAAACCCTTTGCCGCTAGCAATTCTTAGAGCAATCTCAAATGTATTTCATAGTGAGCACGTCTCAGGTCACTCAAGCGGTGTGGGGCATCGGTCGTGGGCCGGCTCTCTGGCTCGTTGGTCTAGGCGTATGATTCTCGCTTTGGGTGCTTCACTGTGATGAGTTGCGAGAGGTCCCGGGTTCAAATCCCGGACGAGCCCGAGGTTTTTCTAAAACTTGACTTGTGCAAAACTGCCTGATTAATTTTCTCAAAAAGCACCTTGGTGAAACGAGGTTGGGCTGTCTGGAGTACGGACAAGGCAGAAAACAGGGAAGTGAAATGGTTGGATGTCGTGTCGAACAGGTTGACGTGAGCTGTGCGGTGTTCGGGGAATGTCAGCAATGAAGGTAGATTGGAAAATTGGGACAGCTCTCCTCGGAGAACCGAAGTTTTCCAAGTCATGAGGGACCTAGAAACAGGAAATAATGTTGTGAAAATGTTCCCACACCTGAAAGGTCCACAACGATTCGGCCGAATTTTAAGGTCACCAGGAAAACAAGTAAAAATGACAGGAGGAAGAACGTTTTCGTACAGGGAGTGGTTAGTGTCAGTAAGTCCCTGTCGGACATTGACAAAGAGGAAGATTCAATGAACACAAAAGGGAATTCGGTGGTCACGTTCAGATGTGCAGATTTACGCTGAGAATGCGAGAGAATGAAACGAATAGACACACGTTGACTGAAGTATAGAACCAGCAGAGCGAAGGTGGGCCGCATGGCCTCCGTCTGCGCTGCGACACATGTTGTGATTCAGTGTGAAATCACAGTTCGACCGACAGAATGTGGGAATTTAGTAAAAACGTTTCTATTTACACAGCCTCCGTACGTCTGCGAAACAGCATATCACACGACAGCAGCGGAGGTCTTTGACATCAGTCTCGAACGTGCGAGCCGCGTGCCAGATGAAAAGCTGAATCGCTCTGCGGACAGGGCCCGGAGCGTGGCAGCAGAGTGGCGCAGCGGGAGCGTGCTGGGCCCATAACCCAGAGGTCGATGGATCGAAACCATCCTCTGCTATTATTCAATGTCACCTCGAGCTGATTTCCTTTGGATCGGTGCTCTCTTCTGCCAGCTGCATACCCGAATGGCAAATCCACTCCATGCAAGGTGCGTGGTTTTAGAGGTCTCAGTGGCATTCTGTTGTTCGGCGGTTTTTATTCTGAACTGGATCGCAAAACCAGTTCTCTGCGATGCCAATCAGTTAGTCAAGTTGAAACAAATGTCTTGCGGTTTCGTCCATTCCCTGCAGTAATTCGCTACCCTGGTTCAGACGTGAATGACAAGCATGTCAAAAACCTCATCACGACTCAGACACAGTTCCCCCACGATTAGGACGGATCCCACCGATTGTGAATAACCTCAGAGAGAGAGAGAGACAGGCAAACGGCGTGGATTCGATGGGTTGAACGGCTTGTGTCTACTCGAGAATGGTGCTACGTGTTTATGCCATCCCACTGCCTGTCTCTGGGACAGAGAGGCTGAGGGAGCAAAACTGGTTCATTTTTAACCGTCCCTTCCGTGTTGGACTGCCTGCAGTCCCTCAGCTCAGGGCCGTGGGGAGGACTCTCAGTGAGTGAAGGTTTCACTCGGATTCTCTTCATCTGGGACACTTGGGGCTCAGATGTTAACTGCTGCGCGGTAGCAACAAAGAAAGCGATGCCCACTTTGCTATAGACTTTCCGTAAGATTGCTGCGTGAAGACGATTTCTGAACACCAAGAAGGCTGCACAACAATGTGAATTTACCTGGGCGAAGAGTCCTCGGTGTCCATTTCTTTCTGTCCTTCCAGCACAGCATCTTTCCATCTCTCAGATAACAGACCTTTGGAGAAAGTTCACAATCAAAGTTGTTCATGTTCCCCGCATTAATGCAACTGACACCTCTCACCCCAACGGTTTCAGAGAGTGAGAGAGAGAGAGAGAGAGAGAGACTCTACCCGCCCCCACCCTACACCACGCCCCACCCCACCCCAGAACAACGTGCAAGTAGAAATAAATTGGTTTAATTATCGAGCAGTGGAGATAGTCCAGTTCCTGGGGATGAGACAAACATCAGCGCCCCGGGGACAGAATGACAAGCAGAAGTTCTGGAAACGCTTTGCTGCTTGCAATTCTTGGAGCAATGTGGAATGTACTTCACACTGAGCAACTTTCAGCTGGCTCAGAGTCTCCAATGTACATTGCTGTGTTTGCCGCCAGCTCAGAGAGAGAGAACAATAGGAAGGACGTAGGAGTGAATAACGATCCGCGTGAGAGGGCGAATAGCTGCTCATGGAGACTGTTAGTGGCTAACAATACGTAGTCTGTCATAGCCGACGAGGTGATAACAAGGAGTCGTTGGTGTGGTAGGGGTCAAGGACATGGGGGAGTTCAGGCCCTAAAGTTATGGAACTCGATATTGAAGACCGGAGGGCTGTAAGGTCTCCAAGTGGAAAATGAGTTGTTGTTCTTTCATCTGGAGCTAGAACACTGCTGCAAGCCTGAGACAGAGATGTTGGTCAGGGAACAGGGTGATGTGTTAAAGTGGCAGACAACCGCCAGGTCAGGGCCTTTTTCCTGCGGGCAGAACCGGGATGTTCTGCGAAGCAGTCACCCAGTTTATGCTTCATGCTACATTGGGGAAACGACACTGTGAGCAGCGAATGCAGTGGACTAGGTTGTGGCAAAAGTGCTGCTTTACCTGGCAGGTATGTTTGAGCCCTTGGATATTCAGGAGGGAGCCGGTAAATGGGCAGGTGTTGCACATTCGGCAGTTTCAGGCGAAAGCGACTTGGCACTATGGGAGGTGGGTGTGGGGTGTTGCGAGTGAAGGAAGAGTGGACCCGAAGTGTAACCCCTGGCACAACGGGTGCGTGTTGGGACCATAACCCACTCTCTCCTATTCACTCAATGTCGTCTTTAGCAGCTTTCCCTTATAACTGCGCTCTGTTCTGCACCTCGCCTTCTCATCTGCTTCCGAAAAAAGGCTTGGACATAAATATTTCACAGTGATATACTGGCCCAATGTGCACAGTCGAGTTGATACACTCGTGGAGATCTGCGTGGTCTTCTCCTGTTCTCTGTATCCCATGGTGAGGAGGGTAATGCTTGTCACTGGCCGCTCGGGTGTCATAGAAAAATTTCAAAACAAAATGTTTGAATTGTCTGCCAGTGGAGAGAGCCCGGTTCCTGGGGACGTGACAAACAGCAGCAGGGAGACTGAATGAGAAGCAGCTGTTCGGGAAACCCTTTGCCGCTAGCAATTCTTAGAGCAATCTCAAATGTATTTCATAGTGAGCACGTCTCAGGTCACTCAAGCGGTGTGGGGCATCGGTCGTGGGCCGGCTCTCTGGCTCGTTGGTCTAGGCGTATGATTCTCGCTTTGGGTGCTTCACTGTGATGAGTTGCGAGAGGTCCCGGGTTCAAATCCCGGACGAGCCCGAGGTTTTTCTAAAACTTGACTTGTGCAAAACTGCCTGATTAATTTTCTCAAAAAGCACCTTGGTGAAACGAGGTTGGGCTGTCTGGAGTACGGACAAGGCAGAAAACAGGGAAGTGAAATGGTTGGATGTCGTGTCGAACAGGTTGACGTGAGCTGTGCGGTGTTCGGGGAATGTCAGCAATGAAGGTAGATTGGAAAATTGGGACAGCTCTCCTCGGAGAACCGAAGTTTTCCAAGTCATGAGGGACCTAGAAACAGGAAATAATGTTGTGAAAATGTTCCCACACCTGAAAGGTCCACAACGATTCGGCCGAATTTTAAGGTCACCAGGAAAACAAGTAAAAATGACAGGAGGAAGAACGTTTTCGTACAGGGAGTGGTTAGTGTCAGTAAGTCCCTGTCGGACATTGACAAAGAGGAAGATTCAATGAACACAAAAGGGAATTCGGTGGTCACGTTCAGATGTGCAGATTTACGCTGAGAATGCGAGAGAATGAAACGAATAGACACACGTTGACTGAAGTATAGAACCAGCAGAGCGAAGGTGGGCCGCATGGCCTCCGTCTGCGCTGCGACACATGTTGTGATTCAGTGTGAAATCACAGTTCGACCGACAGAATGTGGGAATTTAGTAAAAACGTTTCTATTTACACAGCCTCCGTACGTCTGCGAAACAGCATATCACACGACAGCAGCGGAGGTCTTTGACATCAGTCTCGAACGTGCGAGCCGCGTGCCAGATGAAAAGCTGAATCGCTCTGTGGACAGGGCCCGGAGCGTGGCAGCAGAGTGGCGCAGCGGGAGCGTGCTGGGCCCATAACCCAGAGGTCGATGGATCGAAACCATCCTCTGCTATTATTCAATGTCACCTCGAGCTGATTTCCTTTGGATCGGTGCTCTCTTCTGCCAGCTGCATACCCGAATGGCAAATCCACTCCATGCAAGGTGCGTGGTTTTAGAGGTCTCAGTGGCATTCTGTTGTTCGGCGGTTTTTATTCTGAACTGGATCGCAAAACCAGTTCTCTGCGATGCCAATCAGTTAGTCAAGTTGAAACAAATGTCTTGCGGTTTCGTCCATTCCCTGCAGTAATTCGCTACCCTGGTTCAGACGTGAATGACAAGCATGTCAAAAACCTCATCACGACTCAGACACAGTTCCCCCACGATTAGGACGGATCCCACCGATTGTGAATAACCTCAGAGAGAGAGAGAGACAGGCAAACGGCGTGGATTCGATGGGTTGAACGGCTTGTGTCTACTCGAGAATGGTGCTACGTGTTTATGCCATCCCACTGCCTGTCTCTGGGACAGAGAGGCTGAGGGAGCAAAACTGGTTCATTTTTAACCGTCCCTTCCGTGTTGGACTGCCTGCAGTCCCTCAGCTCAGGGCCGTGGGGAGGACTCTCAGTGAGTGAAGGTTTCACTCGGATTCTCTTCATCTGGGACACTTGGGGCTCAGATGTTAACTGCTGCGCGGTAGCAACAAAGAAAGCGATGCCCACTTTGCTATAGACTTTCCGTAAGATTGCTGCGTGAAGACGATTTCTGAACACCAAGAAGGCTGCACAACAATGTGAATTTACCTGGGCGAAGAGTCCTCGGTGTCCATTTCTTTCTGTCCTTCCAGCACAGCATCTTTCCATCTCTCAGATAACAGACCTTTGGAGAAAGTTCACAATCAAAGTTGTTCATGTTCCCCGCATTAATGCAACTGACACCTCTCACCCCAACGGTTTCAGAGAGTGAGAGAGAGAGAGAGAGAGAGAGACTCTACCCGCCCCCACCCTACACCACGCCCCACCCCACCCCAGAACAACGTGCAAGTAGAAATAAATTGGTTTAATTATCGAGCAGTGGAGATAGTCCAGTTCCTGGGGATGAGACAAACATCAGCGCCCCGGGGACAGAATGACAAGCAGAAGTTCTGGAAACGCTTTGCTGCTTGCAATTCTTGGAGCAATGTGGAATGTACTTCACACTGAGCAACTTTCAGCTGGCTCAGAGTCTCCAATGTACATTGCTGTGTTTGCCGCCAGCTCAGAGAGAGAGAACAATAGGAAGGACGTAGGAGTGAATAACGATCCGCGTGAGAGGGCGAATAGCTGCTCATGGAGACTGTTAGTGGCTAACAATACGTAGTCTGTCATAGCCGACGAGGTGATAACAAGGAGTCGTTGGTGTGGTAGGGGTCAAGGACATGGGGGAGTTCAGGCCCTAAAGTTATGGAACTCGATATTGAAGACCGGAGGGCTGTAAGGTCTCCAAGTGGAAAATGAGTTGTTGTTCTTTCATCTGGAGCTAGAACACTGCTGCAAGCCTGAGACAGAGATGTTGGTCAGGGAACAGGGTGATGTGTTAAAGTGGCAGACAACCGCCAGGTCAGGGCCTTTTTCCTGCGGGCAGAACCGGGATGTTCTGCGAAGCAGTCACCCAGTTTATGCTTCATGCTACATTGGGGAAACGACACTGTGAGCAGCGAATGCAGTGGACTAGGTTGTGGCAAAAGTGCTGCTTTACCTGGCAGGTATGTTTGAGCCCTTGGATATTCAGGAGGGAGCCGGTAAATGGGCAGGTGTTGCACATTCGGCAGTTTCAGGCGAAAGCGACTTGGCACTATGGGAGGTGGGTGTGGGGTGTTGCGAGTGAAGGAAGAGTGGACCCGAAGTGTAACCCCTGGCACAACGGGTGCGTGTTGGGACCATAACCCACTCTCTCCTATTCACTCAATGTCGTCTTTAGCAGCTTTCCCTTATAACTGCGCTCTGTTCTGCACCTCGCCTTCTCATCTGCTTCCGAAAAAAGGCTTGGACATAAATATTTCACAGTGATATACTGGCCCAATGTGCACAGTCGAGTTGATACACTCGTGGAGATCTGCGTGGTCTTCTCCTGTTCTCTGTATCCCATGGTGAGGAGGGTAATGCTTGTCACTGGCCGCTCGGGTGTCATAGAAAAATTTCAAAACAAAATGTTTGAATTGTCTGCCAGTGGAGAGAGCCCGGTTCCTGGGGACGTGACAAACAGCAGCAGGGAGACTGAATGAGAAGCAGCTGTTCGGGAAACCCTTTGCCGCTAGCAATTCTTAGAGCAATCTCAAATGTATTTCATAGTGAGCACGTCTCAGGTCACTCAAGCGGTGTGGGGCATCGGTCGTGGGCCGGCTCTCTGGCTCGTTGGTCTAGGCGTATGATTCTCGCTTTGGGTGCTTCACTGTGATGAGTTGCGAGAGGTCCCGGGTTCAAATCCCGGACGAGCCCGAGGTTTTTCTAAAACTTGACTTGTGCAAAACTGCCTGATTAATTTTCTCAAAAAGCACCTTGGTGAAACGAGGTTGGGCTGTCTGGAGTACGGACAAGGCAGAAAACAGGGAAGTGAAATGGTTGGATGTCGTGTCGAACAGGTTGACGTGAGCTGTGCGGTGTTCGGGGAATGTCAGCAATGAAGGTAGATTGGAAAATTGGGACAGCTCTCCTCGGAGAACCGAAGTTTTCCAAGTCATGAGGGACCTAGAAACAGGAAATAATGTTGTGAAAATGTTCCCACACCTGAAAGGTCCACAACGATTCGGCCGAATTTTAAGGTCACCAGGAAAACAAGTAAAAATGACAGGAGGAAGAACGTTTTCGTACAGGGAGTGGTTAGTGTCAGTAAGTCCCTGTCGGACATTGACAAAGAGGAAGATTCAATGAACACAAAAGGGAATTCGGTGGTCACGTTCAGATGTGCAGATTTACGCTGAGAATGCGAGAGAATGAAACGAATAGACACACGTTGACTGAAGTATAGAACCAGCAGAGCGAAGGTGGGCCGCATGGCCTCCGTCTGCGCTGCGACACATGTTGTGATTCAGTGTGAAATCACAGTTCGACCGACAGAATGTGGGAATTTAGTAAAAACGTTTCTATTTACACAGCCTCCGTACGTCTGCGAAACAGCATATCACACGACAGCAGCGGAGGTCTTTGACATCAGTCTCGAACGTGCGAGCCGCGTGCCAGATGAAAAGCTGAATCGCTCTGCGGACAGGGCCCGGAGCGTGGCAGCAGAGTGGCGCAGCGGGAGCGTGCTGGGCCCATAACCCAGAGGTCGATGGATCGAAACCATCCTCTGCTATTATTCAATGTCACCTCGAGCTGATTTCCTTTGGATCGGTGCTCTCTTCTGCCAGCTGCATACCCGAATGGCAAATCCACTCCATGCAAGGTGCGTGGTTTTAGAGGTCTCAGTGGCATTCTGTTGTTCGGCGGTTTTTATTCTGAACTGGATCGCAAAACCAGTTCTCTGCGATGCCAATCAGTTAGTCAAGTTGAAACAAATGTCTTGCGGTTTCGTCCATTCCCTGCAGTAATTCGCTACCCTGGTTCAGACGTGAATGACAAGCATGTCAAAAACCTCATCACGACTCAGACACAGTTCCCCCACGATTAGGACGGATCCCACCGATTGTGAATAACCTCAGAGAGAGAGAGAGACAGGCAAACGGCGTGGATTCGATGGGTTGAACGGCTTGTGTCTACTCGAGAATGGTGCTACGTGTTTATGCCATCCCACTGCCTGTCTCTGGGACAGAGAGGCTGAGGGAGCAAAACTGGTTCATTTTTAACCGTCCCTTCCGTGTTGGACTGCCTGCAGTCCCTCAGCTCAGGGCCGTGGGGAGGACTCTCAGTGAGTGAAGGTTTCACTCGGATTCTCTTCATCTGGGACACTTGGGGCTCAGATGTTAACTGCTGCGCGGTAGCAACAAAGAAAGCGATGCCCACTTTGCTATAGACTTTCCGTAAGATTGCTGCGTGAAGACGATTTCTGAACACCAAGAAGGCTGCACAACAATGTGAATTTACCTGGGCGAAGAGTCCTCGGTGTCCATTTCTTTCTGTCCTTCCAGCACAGCATCTTTCCATCTCTCAGATAACAGACCTTTGGAGAAAGTTCACAATCAAAGTTGTTCATGTTCCCCGCATTAATGCAACTGACACCTCTCACCCCAACGGTTTCAGAGAGTGAGAGAGAGAGAGAGAGAGAGAGACTCTACCCGCCCCCACCCTACACCACGCCCCACCCCACCCCAGAACAACGTGCAAGTAGAAATAAATTGGTTTAATTATCGAGCAGTGGAGATAGTCCAGTTCCTGGGGATGAGACAAACATCAGCGCCCCGGGGACAGAATGACAAGCAGAAGTTCTGGAAACGCTTTGCTGCTTGCAATTCTTGGAGCAATGTGGAATGTACTTCACACTGAGCAACTTTCAGCTGGCTCAGAGTCTCCAATGTACATTGCTGTGTTTGCCGCCAGCTCAGAGAGAGAGAACAATAGGAAGGACGTAGGAGTGAATAACGATCCGCGTGAGAGGGCGAATAGCTGCTCATGGAGACTGTTAGTGGCTAACAATACGTAGTCTGTCATAGCCGACGAGGTGATAACAAGGAGTCGTTGGTGTGGTAGGGGTCAAGGACATGGGGGAGTTCAGGCCCTAAAGTTATGGAACTCGATATTGAAGACCGGAGGGCTGTAAGGTCTCCAAGTGGAAAATGAGTTGTTGTTCTTTCATCTGGAGCTAGAACACTGCTGCAAGCCTGAGACAGAGATGTTGGTCAGGGAACAGGGTGATGTGTTAAAGTGGCAGACAACCGCCAGGTCAGGGCCTTTTTCCTGCGGGCAGAACCGGGATGTTCTGCGAAGCAGTCACCCAGTTTATGCTTCATGCTACATTGGGGAAACGACACTGTGAGCAGCGAATGCAGTGGACTAGGTTGTGGCAAAAGTGCTGCTTTACCTGGCAGGTATGTTTGAGCCCTTGGATATTCAGGAGGGAGCCGGTAAATGGGCAGGTGTTGCACATTCGGCAGTTTCAGGCGAAAGCGACTTGGCACTATGGGAGGTGGGTGTGGGGTGTTGCGAGTGAAGGAAGAGTGGACCCGAAGTGTAACCCCTGGCACAACGGGTGCGTGTTGGGACCATAACCCACTCTCTCCTATTCACTCAATGTCGTCTTTAGCAGCTTTCCCTTATAACTGCGCTCTGTTCTGCACCTCGCCTTCTCATCTGCTTCCGAAAAAAGGCTTGGACATAAATATTTCACAGTGATATACTGGCCCAATGTGCACAGTCGAGTTGATACACTCGTGGAGATCTGCGTGGTCTTCTCCTGTTCTCTGTATCCCATGGTGAGGAGGGTAATGCTTGTCACTGGCCGCTCGGGTGTCATAGAAAAATTTCAAAACAAAATGTTTGAATTGTCTGCCAGTGGAGAGAGCCCGGTTCCTGGGGACGTGACAAACAGCAGCAGGGAGACTGAATGAGAAGCAGCTGTTCGGGAAACCCTTTGCCGCTAGCAATTCTTAGAGCAATCTCAAATGTATTTCATAGTGAGCACGTCTCAGGTCACTCAAGCGGTGTGGGGCATCGGTCGTGGGCCGGCTCTCTGGCTCGTTGGTCTAGGCGTATGATTCTCGCTTTGGGTGCTTCACTGTGATGAGTTGCGAGAGGTCCCGGGTTCAAATCCCGGACGAGCCCGAGGTTTTTCTAAAACTTGACTTGTGCAAAACTGCCTGATTAATTTTCTCAAAAAGCACCTTGGTGAAACGAGGTTGGGCTGTCTGGAGTACGGACAAGGCAGAAAACAGGGAAGTGAAATGGTTGGATGTCGTGTCGAACAGGTTGACGTGAGCTGTGCGGTGTTCGGGGAATGTCAGCAATGAAGGTAGATTGGAAAATTGGGACAGCTCTCCTCGGAGAACCGAAGTTTTCCAAGTCATGAGGGACCTAGAAACAGGAAATAATGTTGTGAAAATGTTCCCACACCTGAAAGGTCCACAACGATTCGGCCGAATTTTAAGGTCACCAGGAAAACAAGTAAAAATGACAGGAGGAAGAACGTTTTCGTACAGGGAGTGGTTAGTGTCAGTAAGTCCCTGTCGGACATTGACAAAGAGGAAGATTCAATGAACACAAAAGGGAATTCGGTGGTCACGTTCAGATGTGCAGATTTACGCTGAGAATGCGAGAGAATGAAACGAATAGACACACGTTGACTGAAGTATAGAACCAGCAGAGCGAAGGTGGGCCGCATGGCCTCCGTCTGCGCTGCGACACATGTTGTGATTCAGTGTGAAATCACAGTTCGACCGACAGAATGTGGGAATTTAGTAAAAACGTTTCTATTTACACAGCCTCCGTACGTCTGCGAAACAGCATATCACACGACAGCAGCGGAGGTCTTTGACATCAGTCTCGAACGTGCGAGCCGCGTGCCAGATGAAAAGCTGAATCGCTCTGCGGACAGGGCCCGGAGCGTGGCAGCAGAGTGGCGCAGCGGGAGCGTGCTGGGCCCATAACCCAGAGGTCGATGGATCGAAACCATCCTCTGCTATTATTCAATGTCACCTCGAGCTGATTTCCTTTGGATCGGTGCTCTCTTCTGCCAGCTGCATACCCGAATGGCAAATCCACTCCATGCAAGGTGCGTGGTTTTAGAGGTCTCAGTGGCATTCTGTTGTTCGGCGGTTTTTATTCTGAACTGGATCGCAAAACCAGTTCTCTGCGATGCCAATCAGTTAGTCAAGTTGAAACAAATGTCTTGCGGTTTCGTCCATTCCCTGCAGTAATTCGCTACCCTGGTTCAGACGTGAATGACAAGCATGTCAAAAACCTCATCACGACTCAGACACAGTTCCCCCACGATTAGGACGGATCCCACCGATTGTGAATAACCTCAGAGAGAGAGAGAGACAGGCAAACGGCGTGGATTCGATGGGTTGAACGGCTTGTGTCTACTCGAGAATGGTGCTACGTGTTTATGCCATCCCACTGCCTGTCTCTGGGACAGAGAGGCTGAGGGAGCAAAACTGGTTCATTTTTAACCGTCCCTTCCGTGTTGGACTGCCTGCAGTCCCTCAGCTCAGGGCCGTGGGGAGGACTCTCAGTGAGTGAAGGTTTCACTCGGATTCTCTTCATCTGGGACACTTGGGGCTCAGATGTTAACTGCTGCGCGGTAGCAACAAAGAAAGCGATGCCCACTTTGCTATAGACTTTCCGTAAGATTGCTGCGTGAAGACGATTTCTGAACACCAAGAAGGCTGCACAACAATGTGAATTTACCTGGGCGAAGAGTCCTCGGTGTCCATTTCTTTCTGTCCTTCCAGCACAGCATCTTTCCATCTCTCAGATAACAGACCTTTGGAGAAAGTTCACAATCAAAGTTGTTCATGTTCCCCGCATTAATGCAACTGACACCTCTCACCCCAACGGTTTCAGAGAGTGAGAGAGAGAGAGAGAGAGAGAGACTCTACCCGCCCCCACCCTACACCACGCCCCACCCCACCCCAGAACAACGTGCAAGTAGAAATAAATTGGTTTAATTATCGAGCAGTGGAGATAGTCCAGTTCCTGGGGATGAGACAAACATCAGCGCCCCGGGGACAGAATGACAAGCAGAAGTTCTGGAAACGCTTTGCTGCTTGCAATTCTTGGAGCAATGTGGAATGTACTTCACACTGAGCAACTTTCAGCTGGCTCAGAGTCTCCAATGTACATTGCTGTGTTTGCCGCCAGCTCAGAGAGAGAGAACAATAGGAAGGACGTAGGAGTGAATAACGATCCGCGTGAGAGGGCGAATAGCTGCTCATGGAGACTGTTAGTGGCTAACAATACGTAGTCTGTCATAGCCGACGAGGTGATAACAAGGAGTCGTTGGTGTGGTAGGGGTCAAGGACATGGGGGAGTTCAGGCCCTAAAGTTATGGAACTCGATATTGAAGACCGGAGGGCTGTAAGGTCTCCAAGTGGAAAATGAGTTGTTGTTCTTTCATCTGGAGCTAGAACACTGCTGCAAGCCTGAGACAGAGATGTTGGTCAGGGAACAGGGTGATGTGTTAAAGTGGCAGACAACCGCCAGGTCAGGGCCTTTTTCCTGCGGGCAGAACCGGGATGTTCTGCGAAGCAGTCACCCAGTTTATGCTTCATGCTACATTGGGGAAACGACACTGTGAGCAGCGAATGCAGTGGACTAGGTTGTGGCAAAAGTGCTGCTTTACCTGGCAGGTATGTTTGAGCCCTTGGATATTCAGGAGGGAGCCGGTAAATGGGCAGGTGTTGCACATTCGGCAGTTTCAGGCGAAAGCGACTTGGCACTATGGGAGGTGGGTGTGGGGTGTTGCGAGTGAAGGAAGAGTGGACCCGAAGTGTAACCCCTGGCACAACGGGTGCGTGTTGGGACCATAACCCACTCTCTCCTATTCACTCAATGTCGTCTTTAGCAGCTTTCCCTTATAACTGCGCTCTGTTCTGCACCTCGCCTTCTCATCTGCTTCCGAAAAAAGGCTTGGACATAAATATTTCACAGTGATATACTGGCCCAATGTGCACAGTCGAGTTGATACACTCGTGGAGATCTGCGTGGTCTTCTCCTGTTCTCTGTATCCCATGGTGAGGAGGGTAATGCTTGTCACTGGCCGCTCGGGTGTCATAGAAAAATTTCAAAACAAAATGTTTGAATTGTCTGCCAGTGGAGAGAGCCCGGTTCCTGGGGACGTGACAAACAGCAGCAGGGAGACTGAATGAGAAGCAGCTGTTCGGGAAACCCTTTGCCGCTAGCAATTCTTAGAGCAATCTCAAATGTATTTCATAGTGAGCACGTCTCAGGTCACTCAAGCGGTGTGGGGCATCGGTCGTGGGCCGGCTCTCTGGCTCGTTGGTCTAGGCGTATGATTCTCGCTTTGGGTGCTTCACTGTGATGAGTTGCGAGAGGTCCCGGGTTCAAATCCCGGACGAGCCCGAGGTTTTTCTAAAACTTGACTTGTGCAAAACTGCCTGATTAATTTTCTCAAAAAGCACCTTGGTGAAACGAGGTTGGGCTGTCTGGAGTACGGACAAGGCAGAAAACAGGGAAGTGAAATGGTTGGATGTCGTGTCGAACAGGTTGACGTGAGCTGTGCGGTGTTCGGGGAATGTCAGCAATGAAGGTAGATTGGAAAATTGGGACAGCTCTCCTCGGAGAACCGAAGTTTTCCAAGTCATGAGGGACCTAGAAACAGGAAATAATGTTGTGAAAATGTTCCCACACCTGAAAGGTCCACAACGATTCGGCCGAATTTTAAGGTCACCAGGAAAACAAGTAAAAATGACAGGAGGAAGAACGTTTTCGTACAGGGAGTGGTTAGTGTCAGTAAGTCCCTGTCGGACATTGACAAAGAGGAAGATTCAATGAACACAAAAGGGAATTCGGTGGTCACGTTCAGATGTGCAGATTTACGCTGAGAATGCGAGAGAATGAAACGAATAGACACACGTTGACTGAAGTATAGAACCAGCAGAGCGAAGGTGGGCCGCATGGCCTCCGTCTGCGCTGCGACACATGTTGTGATTCAGTGTGAAATCACAGTTCGACCGACAGAATGTGGGAATTTAGTAAAAACGTTTCTATTTACACAGCCTCCGTACGTCTGCGAAACAGCATATCACACGACAGCAGCGGAGGTCTTTGACATCAGTCTCGAACGTGCGAGCCGCGTGCCAGATGAAAAGCTGAATCGCTCTGCGGACAGGGCCCGGAGCGTGGCAGCAGAGTGGCGCAGCGGGAGCGTGCTGGGCCCATAACCCAGAGGTCGATGGATCGAAACCATCCTCTGCTATTATTCAATGTCACCTCGAGCTGATTTCCTTTGGATCGGTGCTCTCTTCTGCCAGCTGCATACCCGAATGGCAAATCCACTCCATGCAAGGTGCGTGGTTTTAGAGGTCTCAGTGGCATTCTGTTGTTCGGCGGTTTTTATTCTGAACTGGATCGCAAAACCAGTTCTCTGCGATGCCAATCAGTTAGTCAAGTTGAAACAAATGTCTTGCGGTTTCGTCCATTCCCTGCAGTAATTCGCTACCCTGGTTCAGACGTGAATGACAAGCATGTCAAAAACCTCATCACGACTCAGACACAGTTCCCCCACGATTAGGACGGATCCCACCGATTGTGAATAACCTCAGAGAGAGAGAGAGACAGGCAAACGGCGTGGATTCGATGGGTTGAACGGCTTGTGTCTACTCGAGAATGGTGCTACGTGTTTATGCCATCCCACTGCCTGTCTCTGGGACAGAGAGGCTGAGGGAGCAAAACTGGTTCATTTTTAACCGTCCCTTCCGTGTTGGACTGCCTGCAGTCCCTCAGCTCAGGGCCGTGGGGAGGACTCTCAGTGAGTGAAGGTTTCACTCGGATTCTCTTCATCTGGGACACTTGGGGCTCAGATGTTAACTGCTGCGCGGTAGCAACAAAGAAAGCGATGCCCACTTTGCTATAGACTTTCCGTAAGATTGCTGCGTGAAGACGATTTCTGAACACCAAGAAGGCTGCACAACAATGTGAATTTACCTGGGCGAAGAGTCCTCGGTGTCCATTTCTTTCTGTCCTTCCAGCACAGCATCTTTCCATCTCTCAGATAACAGACCTTTGGAGAAAGTTCACAATCAAAGTTGTTCATGTTCCCCGCATTAATGCAACTGACACCTCTCACCCCAACGGTTTCAGAGAGTGAGAGAGAGAGAGAGAGAGAGAGACTCTACCCGCCCCCACCCTACACCACGCCCCACCCCACCCCAGAACAACGTGCAAGTAGAAATAAATTGGTTTAATTATCGAGCAGTGGAGATAGTCCAGTTCCTGGGGATGAGACAAACATCAGCGCCCCGGGGACAGAATGACAAGCAGAAGTTCTGGAAACGCTTTGCTGCTTGCAATTCTTGGAGCAATGTGGAATGTACTTCACACTGAGCAACTTTCAGCTGGCTCAGAGTCTCCAATGTACATTGCTGTGTTTGCCGCCAGCTCAGAGAGAGAGAACAATAGGAAGGACGTAGGAGTGAATAACGATCCGCGTGAGAGGGCGAATAGCTGCTCATGGAGACTGTTAGTGGCTAACAATACGTAGTCTGTCATAGCCGACGAGGTGATAACAAGGAGTCGTTGGTGTGGTAGGGGTCAAGGACATGGGGGAGTTCAGGCCCTAAAGTTATGGAACTCGATATTGAAGACCGGAGGGCTGTAAGGTCTCCAAGTGGAAAATGAGTTGTTGTTCTTTCATCTGGAGCTAGAACACTGCTGCAAGCCTGAGACAGAGATGTTGGTCAGGGAACAGGGTGATGTGTTAAAGTGGCAGACAACCGCCAGGTCAGGGCCTTTTTCCTGCGGGCAGAACCGGGATGTTCTGCGAAGCAGTCACCCAGTTTATGCTTCATGCTACATTGGGGAAACGACACTGTGAGCAGCGAATGCAGTGGACTAGGTTGTGGCAAAAGTGCTGCTTTACCTGGCAGGTATGTTTGAGCCCTTGGATATTCAGGAGGGAGCCGGTAAATGGGCAGGTGTTGCACATTCGGCAGTTTCAGGCGAAAGCGACTTGGCACTATGGGAGGTGGGTGTGGGGTGTTGCGAGTGAAGGAAGAGTGGACCCGAAGTGTAACCCCTGGCACAACGGGTGCGTGTTGGGACCATAACCCACTCTCTCCTATTCACTCAATGTCGTCTTTAGCAGCTTTCCCTTATAACTGCGCTCTGTTCTGCACCTCGCCTTCTCATCTGCTTCCGAAAAAAGGCTTGGACATAAATATTTCACAGTGATATACTGGCCCAATGTGCACAGTCGAGTTGATACACTCGTGGAGATCTGCGTGGTCTTCTCCTGTTCTCTGTATCCCATGGTGAGGAGGGTAATGCTTGTCACTGGCCGCTCGGGTGTCATAGAAAAATTTCAAAACAAAATGTTTGAATTGTCTGCCAGTGGAGAGAGCCCGGTTCCTGGGGACGTGACAAACAGCAGCAGGGAGACTGAATGAGAAGCAGCTGTTCGGGAAACCCTTTGCCGCTAGCAATTCTTAGAGCAATCTCAAATGTATTTCATAGTGAGCACGTCTCAGGTCACTCAAGCGGTGTGGGGCATCGGTCGTGGGCCGGCTCTCTGGCTCGTTGGTCTAGGCGTATGATTCTCGCTTTGGGTGCTTCACTGTGATGAGTTGCGAGAGGTCCCGGGTTCAAATCCCGGACGAGCCCGAGGTTTTTCTAAAACTTGACTTGTGCAAAACTGCCTGATTAATTTTCTCAAAAAGCACCTTGGTGAAACGAGGTTGGGCTGTCTGGAGTACGGACAAGGCAGAAAACAGGGAAGTGAAATGGTTGGATGTCGTGTCGAACAGGTTGACGTGAGCTGTGCGGTGTTCGGGGAATGTCAGCAATGAAGGTAGATTGGAAAATTGGGACAGCTCTCCTCGGAGAACCGAAGTTTTCCAAGTCATGAGGGACCTAGAAACAGGAAATAATGTTGTGAAAATGTTCCCACACCTGAAAGGTCCACAACGATTCGGCCGAATTTTAAGGTCACCAGGAAAACAAGTAAAAATGACAGGAGGAAGAACGTTTTCGTACAGGGAGTGGTTAGTGTCAGTAAGTCCCTGTCGGACATTGACAAAGAGGAAGATTCAATGAACACAAAAGGGAATTCGGTGGTCACGTTCAGATGTGCAGATTTACGCTGAGAATGCGAGAGAATGAAACGAATAGACACACGTTGACTGAAGTATAGAACCAGCAGAGCGAAGGTGGGCCGCATGGCCTCCGTCTGCGCTGCGACACATGTTGTGATTCAGTGTGAAATCACAGTTCGACCGACAGAATGTGGGAATTTAGTAAAAACGTTTCTATTTACACAGCCTCCGTACGTCTGCGAAACAGCATATCACACGACAGCAGCGGAGGTCTTTGACATCAGTCTCGAACGTGCGAGCCGCGTGCCAGATGAAAAGCTGAATCGCTCTGTGGACAGGGCCCGGAGCGTGGCAGCAGAGTGGCGCAGCGGGAGCGTGCTGGGCCCATAACCCAGAGGTCGATGGATCGAAACCATCCTCTGCTATTATTCAATGTCACCTCGAGCTGATTTCCTTTGGATCGGTGCTCTCTTCTGCCAGCTGCATACCCGAATGGCAAATCCACTCCATGCAAGGTGCGTGGTTTTAGAGGTCTCAGTGGCATTCTGTTGTTCGGCGGTTTTTATTCTGAACTGGATCGCAAAACCAGTTCTCTGCGATGCCAATCAGTTAGTCAAGTTGAAACAAATGTCTTGCGGTTTCGTCCATTCCCTGCAGTAATTCGCTACCCTGGTTCAGACGTGAATGACAAGCATGTCAAAAACCTCATCACGACTCAGACACAGTTCCCCCACGATTAGGACGGATCCCACCGATTGTGAATAACCTCAGAGAGAGAGAGAGACAGGCAAACGGCGTGGATTCGATGGGTTGAACGGCTTGTGTCTACTCGAGAATGGTGCTACGTGTTTATGCCATCCCACTGCCTGTCTCTGGGACAGAGAGGCTGAGGGAGCAAAACTGGTTCATTTTTAACCGTCCCTTCCGTGTTGGACTGCCTGCAGTCCCTCAGCTCAGGGCCGTGGGGAGGACTCTCAGTGAGTGAAGGTTTCACTCGGATTCTCTTCATCTGGGACACTTGGGGCTCAGATGTTAACTGCTGCGCGGTAGCAACAAAGAAAGCGATGCCCACTTTGCTATAGACTTTCCGTAAGATTGCTGCGTGAAGACGATTTCTGAACACCAAGAAGGCTGCACAACAATGTGAATTTACCTGGGCGAAGAGTCCTCGGTGTCCATTTCTTTCTGTCCTTCCAGCACAGCATCTTTCCATCTCTCAGATAACAGACCTTTGGAGAAAGTTCACAATCAAAGTTGTTCATGTTCCCCGCATTAATGCAACTGACACCTCTCACCCCAACGGTTTCAGAGAGTGAGAGAGAGAGAGAGAGAGAGAGACTCTACCCGCCCCCACCCTACACCACGCCCCACCCCACCCCAGAACAACGTGCAAGTAGAAATAAATTGGTTTAATTATCGAGCAGTGGAGATAGTCCAGTTCCTGGGGATGAGACAAACATCAGCGCCCCGGGGACAGAATGACAAGCAGAAGTTCTGGAAACGCTTTGCTGCTTGCAATTCTTGGAGCAATGTGGAATGTACTTCACACTGAGCAACTTTCAGCTGGCTCAGAGTCTCCAATGTACATTGCTGTGTTTGCCGCCAGCTCAGAGAGAGAGAACAATAGGAAGGACGTAGGAGTGAATAACGATCCGCGTGAGAGGGCGAATAGCTGCTCATGGAGACTGTTAGTGGCTAACAATACGTAGTCTGTCATAGCGGACGAGGTGATAACAAGGAGTCGTTGGTGTGGTAGGGGTCAAGGACATGGGGGAGTTCAGGCCCTAAAGTTATGGAACTCGATATTGAAGACCGGAGGGCTGTAAGGTCTCCAAGTGGAAAATGAGTTGTTGTTCTTTCATCTGGAGCTAGAACACTGCTGCAAGCCTGAGACAGAGATGTTGGTCAGGGAACAGGGTGATGTGTTAAAGTGGCAGACAACCGCCAGGTCAGGGCCTTTTTCCTGCGGGCAGAACCGGGATGTTCTGCGAAGCAGTCACCCAGTTTATGCTTCATGCTACATTGGGGAAACGACACTGTGAGCAGCGAATGCAGTGGACTAGGTTGTGGCAAAAGTGCTGCTTTACCTGGCAGGTATGATTGAGCCCTTGGATATTCAGGAGGGAGCCGGTAAATGGGCAGGTGTTGCACATTCGGCAGTTTCAGGCGAAAGCGACTTGGCACTATGGGAGGTGGGTGTGGGGTGTTGCGAGTGAAGGAAGAGTGGACCCGAAGTGTAACCCCTGGCACAACGGGTGCGTGTTGGGACCATAACCCACTCTCTCCTATTCACTCAATGTCGTCTTTAGCAGCTTTCCCTTATAACTGCGCTCTGTTCTGCACCTCGCCTTCTCATCTGCTTCCGAAAAAAGGCTTGGACATAAATATTTCACAGTGATATACTGGCCCAATGTGCACAGTCGAGTTGATACACTCGTGGAGATCTGCGTGGTCTTCTCCTGTTCTCTGTATCCCATGGTGAGGAGGGTAATGCTTGTCACTGGCCGCTCGGGTGTCATAGAAAAATTTCAAAACAAAATGTTTGAATTGTCTGCCAGTGGAGAGAGCCCGGTTCCTGGGGACGTGACAAACAGCAGCAGGGAGACTGAATGAGAAGCAGCTGTTCGGGAAACCCTTTGCCGCTAGCAATTCTTAGAGCAATCTCAAATGTATTTCATAGTGAGCACGTCTCAGGTCACTCAAGCGGTGTGGGGCATCGGTCGTGGGCCGGCTCTCTGGCTCGTTGGTCTAGGCGTATGATTCTCGCTTTGGGTGCTTCACTGTGATGAGTTGCGAGAGGTCCCGGGTTCAAATCCCGGACGAGCCCGAGGTTTTTCTAAAACTTGACTTGTGCAAAACTGCCTGATTAATTTTCTCAAAAAGCACCTTGGTGAAACGAGGTTGGGCTGTCTGGAGTACGGACAAGGCAGAAAACAGGGAAGTGAAATGGTTGGATGTCGTGTCGAACAGGTTGACGTGAGCTGTGCGGTGTTCGGGGAATGTCAGCAATGAAGGTAGATTGGAAAATTGGGACAGCTCTCCTCGGAGAACCGAAGTTCTCCAAGTCATGAGGGACCTAGAAACAGGAAATAATGTTGTGAAAATGTTCCCACACCTGAAAGGTCCACAACGATTCGGCCGAATTTTAAGGTCACCAGGAAAACAAGTAAAAATGACAGGAGGAAGAACGTTTTCGTACAGGGAGTGGTTAGTGTCAGTAAGTCCCTGTCGGACATTGACAAAGAGGAAGATTCAATGAACACAAAAGGGAATTCGGTGGTCACGTTCAGATGTGCAGATTTACGCTGAGAATGCGAGAGAATGAAACGAATAGACACACGTTGACTGAAGTATAGAACCAGCAGAGCGAAGGTGGGCCGCATGAAGCATTCCCACACAGTCAAGTGGTGTGGGGCGTTGGTCACTGGCATGCTTTCTGGCTCGTTTGTCTCGGCGTATGATTCTCGCTTTGGGTCATCTACCGTGCCGACTTGCAAGAGGTCCCGGTTTAAAATCCCGGACGAGCCCACGTATTTTAACTTGACTTGTGCAAAATTGCCTCAATAAGTTTCTCAAAAAGCACCTTGGTGAATCGAGGTTGGGCTGTCTGGAGTCCGAACGAAGCAGAAAACAGGGAAGTGAAATGGTTGGAGATAGTGTTGAAGAAGTTGACGCGTGCCAAATGAACACCTGAAGTGTCCTGTGGACAGTGGTCCAGGCGTGGCAGCAGGAATGGCTTATGCCCAAAACGTCGAATTTCTTGTTCCTTGGATGCTGCCTGACCTGCTGCGCTTTTCCAGCAACACATTTTCAGCTCTGATCTCCAGCATCTGCAGACCTCATTTTTTCCTCGTGTATGAGGAATGTCAATAATAAAGGCAGATTGGTAAGTTGGGACAGTTCTCCTTGGAGAACAGAAGTTTCAAATCTGTCCCAGTTGACGTTTTCCAAGACATGAGGGGTCTAGACAGAGAAAATAATATCGCGAAAATGGTACCACGCCTGAAAGGATCGCTGACAATTAGGCAGAGTCTTGAGGAAAGGAAGGAAAAATGACATTATGAAGAACGTTTTCGTGCAGAGAGTGGTTCGGGTCAGATTTACACAGTTGCGCTGGCTCCCTTGTGGAGCTCTGAGTTGTCTTGTCCTCTTCTGTCGGTGTGTTCTGACCTCAAGTGTGAAACCTCTTCACTCAGATGGTAATGAACTGGTGAAGCTGAAACACGTGACTTGCTGTTTTTTGTCCATTTCCTGCGGTAAAGAAACAGACGCCTGTGTAACAAAATACTTTCTGCAGGATTGCTGTGTCAAGGCAAATTCTGAACACCAAACAGGCTGCACAAGAAGGCACTCGTCTCAATTTACCTGAGGGAGGACTCTCCGGTCTCCATTTCTGTCTGTCCCGATAGCACATCACCTTGCCATTTCTCCCATAACAGACCTTTGGAGCAAGTTCAAAGTTGTCCTTTGATGCATTCGTCTTCTACCCCATGTGATAGTGAGAGGGAGCAGAAGAGCGAATGGGCTCTGCCTTCCACCAGCACAGCTTGTAAGTAGAAACAAAATGGTTCAATTATCCGCTAGTGGAGAGAGCCCGGCCCCTGGGGACGGGACTAACAGCAGTGTTCTGGGAACAGGGAGACAGATTGAGAAGCAGATGTTCTTGAAACTCGTTGCTGCTTGAAATTCTGGGAGCAATATACAATGTATTTCGTGCTGAGCAAGTCTCAGCTGCTTCTGGAGCTGGCTGCGCCCATGGCATGTGGCTCGTTGGTCTCAGGGTATGAACAGGTTGACGTGAATGGTGCCGTGCCTGAGGAGTGTCAGCAATGAAGGTAGATTGGAAAGTTGGGACAGATCTCCTTGGACCTCTGGTTCTGTGGAGGAGGATCATAAGACACAGAATATAGAATAAAAGATTATAGTGTCATGTAACATAAATGATATATTGAAGAAACCTAGATTGCTGTAGAGTCTTTCACCTCTTAAAACGGGTTGTAGATTTCGATTCATTCATCTGTAAATCCCAGAACGTTTTAAAAGTCACATTCTCCAGGTAACTTAAGGTTTATAAAAGGAGGTGACACCTCAGGTCAGACAATGCATGAAAGCTGTGAGGGTACGGTCTTTCTGTATCCTAATCTTGAGTGAGACTGGTTCTATTTCCAAATATATAATCCTGAAAACGCAGATTCACCCCAAATACTTCTCTATGCGAGTACATGCATGAGAGAGAGTGGTTGAGTTTGCGTGTGCATGCTCGGTACAGTGTGCGTATGTGTGTGTGATGGAGTATAAGCATGTGAGATGGTGTGTGCGTGGGTTTGAGTGTGGGGTTATGTTACTGTGTGTCTGAGAGAGAGAGCATGTCTATCAGTGAGGGTCTGCACGAGCGTGTGCGTATGTAAGAGAGTGTGCTTGTGTGTGTGAGAGTATATTGTGTAGGTGGGTCTCCTGTAGTGTGACATGTACCCAGCGTCTCGGCTGAGGCCATCCTCATGTGTTCTAAACTTGGCTATCAGCCTCTGCTCGGCCACTAGATCAAAGAGGGCTGAGGCACGAGAAAGGACAGGCGGGGGCACTGGTGGTGGTGGAGAAGGGAGAGAAATGGAGAGGGGCAGAGGTTGGGGAGTAGAGAATGACTGGGGTTCAGAGGGTTGGGGAGAGAATCGGGGTGCAGTGTGAAAAGGGGAGAAAGGGCAGGGGGCAGTGGGTGGGGAGAAAATGGACAAGGGGCAGAATGTGAAGCGAGAGACAGCACAAATCCCACCTTTCCCAGGACTGGTGTCAGTGTCCCACGAACTGGAACCCACTCGTCCCATAGCAGATTTAAGGCAATCCTTTTTCAATATAAGCATGGCTAAGGCATATCATCCCTGCAGGCCATCACATCGACCTTCCCAACAGCATCCCACCCAGACCACTCGATTAAGCCAGTTCCCCATGGCTATTTTCTGATGAAGGGTTTTGCCCAAAACATCGAATATCCTGCTCCTCAGATGCTGCCTGACCTGCTGTGCTTTTCCAGCACACAGTCTCGACCCTAATCTCCAGCATCTGCAGTCCTCACCTTCGCACTGTAAGGGATGTATGTTATATTCTTAGTCTTTTAAATCTTTTCCCCTCACCCTAAACCTATACCCTGTAGTTTTGGAATACCACTACCCTGGGGAAAGGACAGAAACATTGAGCAGCCAGACAAAATGCAAAAGGAATAACATGTCAAGGCGCAGGGAAAAAAACATTTCGACAAAAAATTGCTTTGGTATTTTTCTCTCATATTCGCAGTTGGACACTTAAAATTTGTCATGATGTGGAGGTGCCCGTGATGGACTGGGGTGTACGAGGTTAAAAATCACACAACAGCAAGTTACAGTCCAATCGGCTTGTTTGGAAGCACTAGCTTTCGGAGCGCCGCTCCTTCATCAGGCGGTGATGGAGTATAAGATCATAAATTCTGTGTCTTACGATCTTACACTCCACAATCACCCGGTGAAGGGGCAGCGCTCTGAAAGCTAGTGCTTCCAAATCAGTCTGTTGGACTATAACCAGGTGTTTTGTGATTTTTAACTTTAAAATTTGTAACAACTTCCTGCATACTGAGCATGCTCCGCGGTGTCAGCAAGCACTGCGCATGACCGCCGGTGTCAGCAAAACACTGCGCATATTCCTTGGTGCCTGCAGAAACTGTGCGTCAGCTCCTTTCCATTCACCAATGAAGAACCTTGGAGGACCGGAAAGAGACTGGTCCTCCTGCCAATCAGAGCCGGCCATTGTCGAAATGTGGAGATTGGACCGTGAGCTCTGAAGCTGCTGCTGCTCCTTCCTCTGTGAACTTTACCCCAGACTGTAACTTCCTTCCTCTGTCTAACTTTTGTAAGTACAACAGTCTGTTTATGACCACTTTTTCCATTTTTTGTTTCATTCTGGGGTTCAATTGTTTACATGCAGCAACTGAAAGGAAAGAGTGAATTGAGGCGTGGGGGAGGGGACAGACTCTGGAAAAGTTGATCCAGGTCTGTGTCTCAATTTGCAAACACATGGCAAATGAATTGACACAATCTAAAGCTTTTGATATTAAAAAACGCAGAGAAGAGGCGCATTGTTTAAATGGTGATTTGTTGAGATGTGGCGAAAGTGAGATGATGGAGATCAGAGTTGAAAAGTGTGGCGCTGGAAAAGCACAGGAGGTCAGTCAGCAACTGAGGAGGAGGAGAGTCAATGTTTTGGGCATGAGCCCTTCATCAGGAATGATGTGTGGATGGACAGAGGGGCCTCAGCGTCCTTCTACACCAGTCACTGTCTGTTGTCAGACAGGAGCAGCAAGCAATCAGCAAGGCAAGTGATATATTAGCAAGAGAAGTTGGGTTCACAAGTGGCGATGTCTTCCTGCAGTTAGGTCCGTCATTGAATGTATTCAACGCTGAGTTCATTTGACTTTGAAGAACAAAGAAGTGGATGGGTATTGGGGAAGGTAAGAAACTGGTTTTAAGACCAGTATAGAACAGTTACAGAGTCATACAGCACAGAAACAGACCATTAAGTCCAACTAGTCCATGCTGACTGTGTTCTGAAACTAAACTAGTCCCACCTGCCAGTGTTTGGCCCAGACTCTCTGAACCTTTCCTATTACAATTGCAACATTTAAGAGGCATTTGGATGGGTATATGAATAGGAAGGGTTTGGAGGGATATCGGCCGGGTGCTGGCAGGTGGGACTAGATTGGGTTGGGATATCTGCTCAGCAGGCACGGGTTGGACGGAAGGGTCTGTTTCCATGCTGTACATCTCTATGACTCTATGTACTTATCCAAATGTCTTTTAAACACTGTAACTGTACCTGCATCCACCACCTCCCCTGGACATTGGTACCACATGAGAACTATTCTCTGTCTTAAAATAAAAAAGGTGCCCCTCATGTCTTTTTAAAACGCCATCCCATACTCCTAATTTCTTCGTCTCCGCCGCATCTGCTCCCAGGAGGACCAGTTCCAATACAGTAAAACCCAAATGGCCTCCTTCTTCAAAGACCGCAATTTCCCCCCAGACATGATCGATGATGCCCTCCACTGCATCTCCTCCACTTCCTGCTCCTCTGCCCTTGAGCCCCGCCCCTCCAATCACCACCAGGACAGAACCCCACTGGTCCTCACCTACCACCCCACCAACCTACACCCGGACTAACCAACCCGACCACCCGTGGCTCAACACTTCAACTCCTCCTCCCACTCCACCAAGGACATGCAGGTCCTGGGACTCCATCGTCAGACCATAGCAACACGACGGCTGGAGGAAGAGCACCTCATCTTTCGCCTAGGAACCCTCCAACCACAAGGGATGAACCTAGATTTCTCCAGTTTCCTCAATTCCCCTCCCCCCACCTTGTCTCAGTCAAATCCCTCAAACTCGGCACCGCCTTCCTAACCTGCAATCTTCTTCCTGACATCTCCGTCCCCACCCCCTCTCCGGCCTATCACCCTCACCTTGACCTCCTTCCACCTATCGCATTTCCAATGCCCCTCCCCCAAGTCCCTCCTCCCTACCTTTTATCTTAACCTGCTGGACACACTTTCCTCATTCCTGAAGAAGGGCTCATGCCAGAAATGTCGATTCCCCTGCTCTTTGGATGCTGCCTGACCTGCTGCGCTTTTCCAGCAACACATTTTCAGTTCTGCAAGGAAGTGTACAAACAACTGAACAGGAACACGACAGGCATCTACCAGAAGATCTGACCAAAGAGCACAACCGTGAACTGACAGCATTCATCAAGACTTCTGATCCAATCCTTCCAGAAGCTCAGCATCCACAGACGAGTTGAATCCGTGAACATGTCAGTATTCTACACCAGCATTCCTCACGATCATGGCATCACGGTAACAGCCTCAGTACTCAATACCAACAACTGCCAATCTCTGAGCACTGTCCTACAACTCATCCGCTTCATTCTCAACCACAACATTTTCACCTTTAACAACCAGTTCTTCATCCAGACACATGGAACAGCCATGGGGACCAAATTTGCACTCCAGTATGCCAACGCTTTCATGCACAGGTTCGAACAAGGCTTCTTTTCTGCACAGGACCTCCAACCAACACTATACACTAGATATATGAATGACATTTCTTCCTCTGGACCCATGGTGAGGAGTCACTGAAACAACAATACTGTGGTATTAACAAGTTTCATCCCACCATCACACTCGTCACACTATTTAGTATCTGTCTCATTTTTGAACACGTGCAGCTCTATCAAGGATGGATATCTCAGCACTTCTCTACACCGCAAACCCACGGATAACCTGACAGTGCTACACTTCTCTAGTGAAACATATTAAAACAGCCATCCCCTCTGGACAAGCCCTTCACATACACAGGATCTGTTCAGGTGAGGAGGAACGTGACAGACACTTTACACAAACGTGCTCTCATTAGAACGGGGTACAATGCTCAACTCATCAACTGCCAGTTCCATTGTGTCACAGCAAGAAACTGTAATGACTTCCTTTAGGAGACAGACGTGAGCTGCAACCAAAATGGTACCCTTTGTTGTCCTGTACTTCTCAGGAGCCGAAACACTACGCCACGTTCTTCGCAGCCTGCAACACATTATTGATGAGGTTGAGCACCTCGCCAAGACCTTCCCCATGCCTCCACTTCTCGCCTTCAAACAACCACCAAACTTTAAACAGATAATTGTTCGCAGAAAACCACCTAGCCTTCAGGACAACACGACACAACTCTGTCACGGCAGATGATGAAAGACGTATCAGAGTGTTGACACGCTTACCACCATTACACATGGGGACACCACCCACCATGAGTGCAGCAGGTACTCATGTGACTCAGCCAGCATTGTTTACCTCATACGTTGCAGGCAACGATGCACTGAGTCTTGGTATATTGGTGAGACCGAGCAGAGGCTACAGCAACAAATGAATGGACACTGCACAACAATCACCAGCCAGGAGTGTTCCCTCCCAGTTGAACCTTGGACCTTCGGGTGACCATCCTTCAAGGTAGACTTCAGGATAGGCAAAAAAGGAAAGTGGCTGAGCAGAGACTGATAGCCAAGTTCAATACCCATGGAGGTGGCCTCAACCAGGACTGTGGGTTCATGTCACACTACAGGTGACGCCACTACACTCTCTCTCTCTCTCACTCACACACACACACCCTCTCACAGACTTATACCCCATTATACTCTCTCACACACACATGATCACTCAGTTTCTCCTGCACACACACACACACAAGTTTGTGGGTTGAATTTGTACTTGCAGAATCGCATTTTATTTTGCACAAAAACGCATAAACGTAAGATTCTGTAATACTACGATAGAAATAGAATCCGTCTGACCTAACATTGGGACACAGACAGACTTTAACTTAACACCTTCAATGCATTATCTGATTGAGATGACACCTATTGTTAAAAGCTATCTTGAGAACGTAACTTTTGAAAAGTTCTGGGATTTACATACGTAGGAATCAAAACTAACATGGTCATTCTAAAAGATGATAGAGGTCAGCTGAAGTTGTTTAATATTACATCCCATGACACTGCAATCCTGTTGCTATAAAGTCTGTGTGTTATGATTCTGCTCCACAACCAACCGATGAAGATGCAGCGCTTAGAAAACTAGTGATTCCAAATAAACCTGTTGGACTAAAACCTGGCATTGTGTGAATTTTAACTTTGAAAATCTGTCAGTAATGCCAACATCTCCGTACTGCGCATGCTACTCGGTGTCAGCAACCCAGTGCGCATGTTCCACGGTGTCAGCAAAACATTACGCATACTCACGCAAAAGGCGGAAACACTCCGTGATCTTGTTTTGATTGACCAATGAGAAGCTCTGGAGGACCGGATGGCGACTGGTCCTCCTGCCAATCACGGCAAACCCATTGTCTGGATGCGGAAGTAGGACCATGAACTTCTGAAGTTGCTGCTGCTGCTCCTCTCTCTCTGAATGAAGATTGAGCTTCACCCCAGACTGCAACTTCCTTCCTCTCTCCAACATCTGTGAGTACAGCACGCTCTTTTCTCAACCCCTTTTCCATTCAGGAACTGAAGGGAAACGAAGTGAATCCAGGGAGGGGAGAGACTCTGGGAAAGTTAGTCCAGGTCTTTTTTCAATGGAAAATACAGGAGAATTGACATTTCAGGCTCGAGCCTTGCATCAGAAATGATGTGTGGATGTACAAAGGAGTCTCTGCGTCCTTCTAATCCAGTCAGTGCAAGTTGTCAGACAAGTGCAGGAAGTAGTGAGCAAGGCAAGTGGGATATTAGCAAGAGGAATTGAGTTGAGAAGTGGGGACGCCTTCCTGCAGTTTGGGAGTAACTGAATATATCCAAGGCTGAGTTCATCTGATTTTCGAACAACAAAGAAGTGATGGTTATGGGGGAGGCAAGACCAGTACAAATCAGTTACAGAAACAGACCCTTCAGTCCAACTAATCCACGCTGACTATGTTCTCAAACTAAACTGGACCCACCTGCCTGTGTTAAACCTATATCCCTCTGAATCTTTTATATTGGAATCATAGAGATGTACAGCACAGAAACAGACCCTTTGGTTCAATTTGTCCATGCCTACCAGTTATTCTAATGTAGTCTATTTGCCAGCCCCGGGCCCATATCCCTTCTATTATAGACCAATCCAAATGCCTTTTTAAATTCTGTAATTATACCAGTCTCCACCACTTCCTCTGGCTGGTCATTTCATATATACACTACTGTGTGAAAAGGCTCCCCTTAGAGGTTCACCTACCTCCCAACTCCTTTACTCAGTGCTGTAACCGATAAAGGAAAGCATACCTTCAAGGAACTATGAACCTGCACTCCAAGGTCTCTTTGTTCAGCAACACGCCCCAGGACCTTACCATAAAGTGTATATGTCCTGCTCTGATTTGCTTTTCCAAAATCCAGTGCTTCACATTTATTTAAAATCAACTTCATCATTCATGTACTAATCCAAATGTCTTTTAAATGTTCTAACTGTATCTGCATCCACCCCTTTGTCTGGAAATTCATTCCACACACAAACCACTCTCTTGGGGGCGGAATAAATGGAGACCGTCATGTCCTTTTATAATCTTTCTCCTCTCTTTCTTTCAAAATTAGCTCCGTAGTCTTGAACTCCCAGCCTAGAGAAAGGATTTTGGACATTCACCTCATCTATACCCCCCACGATTTTATAATCCTCCTCTGCTCCAGTGGAAAAAATTCCAGCCTATTAACCTGAATGTAGGTATATTCATGGCAGGTCAGGCAGCATCCAAGGAGCTGCCTGACCTGCTGTGCTTTTCCAGCACCACTCTAATCTAGACTCTGGTTTCCAGCATCTGCAGTCCTTGTTTATACCCTTTAGATCATATCTACTTATGATCTGTTCAATGCTGGTGCAAACCCGACAGGCTAAATGGCCTATTCCTGCTCCCAATTTGCACACTCCTAGTCCAGGACAGCAAGAGACCATAAAACACAGGAGCAGAAATTAGGCCTCTCAGCCCATCAGGGCTGCTCCACTATTAGGTTCTGGCTGATCAGTTTCTCAATCCCATTCTCCCACTTTCTCTCTGTAACCCTCGATCCCCTTGATACTCAAGAACCATCTATCTCCATCTGAAATCTACTCCGTGACCTGGCCTCCACAGCCTTCTGTCGCAATGAATTCCACATATTCAACACTCACCGGCTGAAAATGTTTCACCTTATCTTTGTTCTAAAAGATATTCCTTTTACTCGGATGCTGTGCCCTCAGGTCCTAGACTCTCCTACCAATAGGAACATCTTCCCCTGAACTCTGTCCAGGCCAGTCAGAATTCTGTCTGTTTCAATTTGATCTCCACCTTCCCCGAGTGAGAGTCTGTTAATCAGGATGAACCACACCCTTCAGGATGAGTTACAGCAGGAATTAGGTTCAGCAAAGTCAGAATGGAGGAAGTGTGTGTGGGATGGAGATTCTCAGCTTTTAGGGGATGAGAGAGGAAACGAAGTTCAATATAAATTAGAATTGATCGATGGGCTGATGGGCCAAGGAGTGGCAGAATGAGTTTAATTTAGATAAATGTGAGGTGTTTCATTTTGTAAGGCAAATCAGGGCACGACCTACATAGTTAAAGGGGAGTGTTGCTAAACAAAGTGTCCTTGCAGGTTCATAATTCCTTGAAAGTGGAATTGCAGGGAGACAGGATAGTGAAGAAGGCATTTGGTACACTTTCCTTTATTGGTCAGAGCATTGAGTACAGGGGTTGGGAGGTCATGTTAGGCCACTTTTAGAAAACTGTGTGCAATTCCAGTTGCCGCCCTCTGGAAGAATGTTGCGAAACTTAAAAGGATTCAGAAAAGCTTTACAAAGATGTAGGCAGAGTTGGAGGGTTTGAGCGATACGAAGATGCTGAATATGCCAGGGATAATTTCCCTGGAGCATTGGAGGCTGATGGGTGGCCTTAAAGAAGTTTATAAGGGGTATGGATAGATTGGACAACCAAACTCTTTTCCCCATGGTAGGTGACTCCAAACCTAGAGGGCATAGGTTTCACGTGAAAGGGGAAAGATCTAAAACGGACCTGAGGGGCAACTTTTTCACACAGGGAGTAGTGCATGTTTGGAATGAGCTGCCAGAGGAAGTGGGGAGGCTGCTACAATTACCCATCCAGATGCCTTTTAAACGTTGTATGTGAATAAGAAGGATTTAGAGGGATACAGGCCAAATGCTGGCAAATGGGATTAGATGAGTTTAGGATATCTGGTCAGCAAGGATGAGTTGGACCGAAGGCTGTGTTTCTGTGCTGTATGACTTTAATCATCTTGCGTGAAAGCAGAAGTGTTGTTGTGAAGAGTGGACTTTCAGAGCAGCTTTCAAAGATGTTTTGCCTTTACTGGAAGCAGAAGAAGTTACAATGAAATATTTCATTGGTGAGACAGCAACTGAGTACGTGAGTACTTCTAGGATTTTGGTGGAATGTGGGAATTCATTGCACTGTGGGGGTGAAGAGCTTTAAGGCTGACCAGCAGTAAGGACAGTGTGCTGATTGGGGTGCCCAGTGAAGGGCTAGGTGGAATTTTGAGTTAAACTGCTCATTTCTGTCAGCCTTCGATGTTTTGTTTCCAATGCTGTCCATCAGGAGCGGTGAATGAGTAACTGGTATTGTTAGAAGCCTTACAGTTTACAGTACTGCAGGAATGGCATTGTTACATCAGCATTGTAAAGGTTACTGGCAGCAGCGGGAGGCGTGGGCTGTGTTCACTAGAAATGATTAAGCGTATGTTTAGATAACATACATACAAGAGGGCGGGGGGGACTTGTCTTTTGATTTGCAGAAGGTGGGAGATTCTGGGAGCTGTGATCTGAGGCAAACACAACTGCGGTAAATCATAGAAGTCCTACAGTGTGGAAGCAGGCCAATCAGCCCATCAAGTCCATTCTGACCCCTCCAGAGAGCATCCTGCTCCTGCCCCCACCCATCAGGGAATCAAGGGTAGTCGGGATAATGCAAGTAAGAAGAGCTGAGATGATGGATAGATCAGCCACGATTTTAATAAATGGTGAAGCAGCTCAACAGGCCAAATGGCCTACTCCTGCTTCTATTATGACAAAACTATAACCCTGCCTTTCCCATTGGCTAAGCCACCTAACCTGTACATCCCTGGGCACTATGGGCAATTTAGTAAGGCCAATCCAAATCAAGGTGGATAAGCATTGTAGTGATGTGGAAAATGGACATCAGAGAACAATAGAAAGGAACAAGGAGAATAAACGTACCAGCAATTAAAACTGGATTCAAAACATTACAAACAATAAAACTAAAAGGTCAGTATCTGACTGTGTGCTTGTTATGAAGGGGTAGAGGTACTGTACCTTGAAGAGAGTTAACAAATCGAGCAGAACAAAGTGTTCTAAACAAGATGGGAATGTAATATTTGGTCAACACAAATAGAGCAACTGGGTTGCCATGAGGCACAAACAAATTTAAATTTGGCCAATCTGTTTAAATTTTGCCCCAAAATACCAAAGTCCAATCAAGTTTGAATTAAGTATTTTGATAATATTAACACCAATAAAATGATCCGATGTTTGGACTATAAAACCGGGCATTTTTGTGAGTTTTAAAATTCTCTGTTGGACGTAAAGAGTAAAGTTGTTAAATTTTCACTTTAAATATTTACCTTTGGGATAGTTCTTTGCCTCTCGAACGTTAACATATTACTGCATGGGGTGAATTATCTCTATACTGCTGGTTTAATTTAGCAGAGGGGGTTACCCGTGTCGTAATAGCGCTGCAACGTAACAAAAATGAATGAATTGACTACTCACATTGAAGAGAATAATTATGATCTGAGACTCCTTACAGAGACATAGCTTCAGGGTGACAAGGAGTGGATCCTAAATATTGAGGGGAGATGTGGCATTCAAGTCGAATGGGAAGCTAGGTAAAGGTAGAGTGGTGACACTGCTAATCAAAGCACTGACCACAGGGCAGTCTTGTGTCAGCTCGGATTTCAGGTCCTGGTTTCTTTGTCCTTGGTTGATCTTCCTGTTCCCACACAGTTGTCTGTTCTCAGCTGTGCTTCATTTCTGCTGAAGCTTTAACCTCCTTTGACACCTTCTGGAACAATAAATCATTCACTCAATCAAAGTCCAACCTACAATCTCCCAGCCTGTAGATCATCCACACACAGAATATCATCATACCAGAAAATATAACAGAAAAGGCGAAAAATTAGAATTAAATAGGTGCTTGTGTCTGTTCATTGGCAAGTAAACTAGAAATAGGGGTCTGCCAGGATTCTTATAGTGCCCTAATTGAGGAATTCTCTCTCCCTTACATCTAAGTATTTGTACCCAGCTGTGATTTATAACAATATTTACATCAACAGAAATAAAGCATCTGTTGTGCAATACAGTATGGAACGAGACTTTTTCTCTCTCTCATGTGCGCGACACACACACACACACACACACACACACACACCCAGGTCTATGGGGTGAATTTGTATTTGCAGATACATTGTGCATTTTTTGAGCAAAATGCACAATCTGCAGGCAGACAATACATAGAATATTTTATAAATTCCACTTTGGAAATAGAATCAGTCTGACTCAAAAACTGGGATACAGACAGACTCTGGCCTCACACCTTTAATGCATTGTCTGAGTTGAGTTGTCATCTTTTCTAATAAAACCTTAAGTTATCTCGAGTAGGTGTCTTATCAGAAGTTCTGGGATTTACATATTAATGACACCAGCAACTCATTCTAAAGGATGAAAGACTTTACAATCCAGGGTGCTTCAATGTATAATTTCAGTGGCATGACTCTGTAGTGTTTTGCTGTAAACTCAGTGTCTTATGATCTTATACTCCACAACCGCCTGATGAAGGAGCAGCGCTCCAAAAGCTAGTGCTTCCAAATAAACCTGTTGGACTGGTGTCATGTGATTTTTATCTTTGCCCAGGTTAGGGTGAATTGGCCCTGCTAAATTACCCACAGTGTTCAGGGTTTTGCAGGTGTGGGAGAATTGTTAGAAGCGATTTGATTCCATCTTCTCGTGACTGTCTGTGTGAATTTTGGTATGTTCTCCCCCTTCTGTCTGCGCGGGTTACCTCTGGGTGCTCCGGTTTCCTCCCACAGTCCAAACATCTGCAGTTTCAGATGGATTGGATTCTTATGGTACCTAACTTGAGGAATTCTCTCTCCCTTACATCTAACTATTAGTACCCAACGCTGATTTATAACAACATTTACAGAAATAAAGCATTTGTTATCAAAATAGACAGAGACAAACAGCATAGACATCGACATTTGCTTTCTCTCATGCACGCACACATGCATACAAGTGTATAGGGTGAATTTGTATTTGCAGAATTATATTTAGAGATACATAGAACATTACAGCACAGTGCAGACCCTTTGGCCTTCAATATTGCATCGACCTGTGGGACCAATCTGAAGCTCATCTAACCGACACTATTCCATTCTCGTTCATATGCCTATCCAATGACCATTTAAATGCCCTTAAAGTTGGCGAGTCTACTACTATTGCAGGCAGTACGTTCCACACCTCTATTACTCTGAGTAAAGAAACTACCTCTGATCATCTGTCCGATATCTATCACCCCTCAATTTAAAGTTATATCCCCTCCTGCTAGCCATTGCCACCCAAGGAAAAAGGCATTCACTGTCCAGCCTATCTAACTCTCTGATTATCTTCTGTCTCACTTAAGTCATCTTTCAACCTGCTCCCTAAAGAAAACAGCCGCACGCCCCTCAGCCTTTCCTCCTAATACCTTCCCTCCATACCAGGTAACATCCTAGTAAATCTCCTCTGAACCTTTCCCAAAGCTTCCACATCCTTTCTATAATGCGGTGACCAGAACTGTACGCAATACTCCAAATCTGGCCGCACCAGAGTTTTGGACAGCTGCAGCATGATCTCATGGTTTCTAAACTCAATCCCTCTACCAACAAAAGCTAACACACCGTATGCCTTCTTAACAGCCCTATCAACCTGGGTAACTTTCAAGGATCTACGTACTTGGAAACAGAGATCTCTCTGCTCATCTACACTACCAAGAATCTGACCATTAGCCCAGTACTCTGCATTCCTGTTGCTCTTTCCAAAGTGAATCACCTCACACTTTTCCACATTAAACTCCAACTCTCAGCCCAGCTCTGCAGCTTATCTATGTCCCTCTGTAACTGGCAACATCGTTAGTCAGTATCCACAACTCTACTGACTTTAGTATCATCCGCGAATTTACGAACCCACCTTCTATGCCCTCATCCAGGTCATTTATAAAGTGACGAAGAGCAGTGGACCCAAAACAGATCCTTGTGGTACCTCACTAGGAACTGAACTCCAGGATGAATATTTCCCATCAACCACCACCCTCTGTCTTCTTTCAGCTAGCCAATTTCTGATCCAAAAATTTGATTTTGTTCAAAAAATGCGCAATCTGCTGGCAGTCAATGCAGGCAGTACATGCATATAATATTTTGTAAATTTCACTTTGGAAACAGAACCTGTCAGATTCAAAATTGGGATACAGACTGACTGTGACCTCATACCTTTAATGCATTGTCTGAGCTGAGATGTCACCTTTCGTTACAAACCTTAAGTTATCTCGAGAAGGTGATTTGTAAGAAGTTCTGAGATTTACATATTAATGATACTTACAACCCATTCTGAAAGATTAAAGACTGATGGTTTGCCATGTCTGTATGTTTAGTTTCTCTCTGGTGTTGGTGTCAATGCCTTGACCCCGTGCCTGGTCGTTTCTAAAGACGCTGTATTGCAGGTTTATCCTGAATTTATAGTTTTTCTTTGCTTCCCAAAATCAGATCTGCTCACACTGAGCAGTATCCCAATGTTGTGAAAGATGTTAACTTTCAGGTAGAGTTATTCTAAAGAGATGTTTTTACTTTTTTGGCCCTGTAAGATCCTGAATTAGCACCCTTCAGGAGAATTAGAGTGGAGTGAGAATGGATGGGGGGGGGGGGGGGGGGAAGAGAGTGGGATGGTGCTTTCAATTTTGTGGAATAACAAAAGAAAAGATTTGTTCTGCAGAAAAAGAATTGCTTGTTGTGAATTTCTACCCTGGACTGATGTCAAAGTGAAGATTTGAGACCGCCCACGGAATCCCTTGTGGACTCAGATCTGTAAAGCCTCTCTCTTGGTTCGTCCCGGAAATCATACTGTTTGGAAGTCTGGAATAAAAACCTGTTATGGACAGTTTAGTATAATTTTAGTTATCCCCTTTATTCACTAATAGCATCACTGTGACAACATAACATTGATACCTATAAACTACACTAACTAGGTTCTAATAATCTAAGAGAGTAGGTTACCAGCTGTCCAGATGCCCAGCAGGCGACTCCAATGTATTGATACAAAGTGGCTTCCTTTCTACAAAAATTTGAAAAAGGAATTGCATGTTCTTAATTAGACAGATAACAGTGAAAGACAATAATTCATAAGGAAGAAAAGCTCATTGACAGATCTGTGAAGCTTGACTAATCACTCCTACAGGCCCGAAGCCATTCGTCAGGTGGGAAAAACAGCTGAGTTAGGCGCCTGCGAGCGAGATAAACTCCTCTCATGAAGAGGTACCAGTCTCAGCTAATTGGAGAGTTCACAAGGTAACCTCGCACAGCTCACATGTCAGATACAGTTGTTTTATAAAACAGCTTCTTAGTAAGGAGGGCAAATGTTCAATCATAAAATGGCTTCCCGACACATTGTGCAAGAATCTCTTCAATATTCAACCTAGAATAAATTTCTAAGCTGGGAGCAGACTCCTGCTTTTTAAGCCCTAAATCATTCTGTCCCTGAGGCTGAGATGTTACCGTGAGGTTTCATTTAAACTGATTCATTCGTCTTCGAATGAAACATGCCTTCTTTTCAAGTTTGTGATTGAAATTCAAGTAAGACATAAGATCTGATTAGTTAGAATTGACAGTGAGGCAGTCTGTAAGGTCTGGAAAAACAGCAAGTAAGTTAAAGCTTTATCAATATTTCCTTTTACAGAGTTTGCATTTCAGAACCAGAATTGGCTACTCAAAAGCACCAAAAAGTCTCGAAGCGCAATTAAATTCAATCCATAGCAGCTAAGCACTAAGAGTTAATTTTCTACTGGATTCAACAGCCTCAGCACAAAACTGGTGTCCTTTTGAACTCTCAGGTCAGGGTTTTGTAACAGCAAAGATTTATTTTCTCTGTGACTGCCCTGTTTGCAAGGGGTATAAGAATCCATTATAACTGACAGCAACTGACCGTTAATTACAAAGCTTTTGATAGTACCAAGTTTCGTTTCAGGGTCAGAATCAAACACTCTCATTAATTTCACAAGGGGACGGCTGTGAATGTTATCACTTGGTGTCCTGTTCATACAGATTCACCAATGCTAAGGCAAACATTCTTAATTGTCTTACAGCACTTGGTAAGTCCAGGTGTCCCTGTCTTTTGCATTCTTTAAGATTCCCCCTTTTCTGAGCCTTGCTGTCTGTCTATTTTCTAGTGCAATAAATGTGTTCTATAATTCAGCATTACATTTAGTCTAAATGTTTAAAGACAAGTTTTAAGGCTATAGACCGTCTCAGTGACAATGATGACTTTTGTAATCTCTTTTTACAGAGTATTTGATCTGAAAACTGAAGTTTAAAAATCAACAGATGAAGGGCTTATGCCCAAAACACCGACTCTCCTGCTCCTCAGATGCTGCCTGACCTGCTGTGCTTTTCCACGCTTTTTGACTCTGACTCTCCAGCGTCTGCTGTCCTCAATTTCACGTCAATGTCTGACAGTCGTTCAGTCCTTTGGGCCTGTAACGAGTTTTGACTAAGATTCTGTGAGAAGGAGCAAAGTTTTTTGGTCCCTGTTTCAGTACGTTTTCAGCATCGGTGGGACGGAATGAGAGATCCTACTGTTACAGCGCACTGAGTGTGGAACCTAAAACAGTTATCCAGCCTGGAAAGAGGAATTCACGGTGGGGAGGGACTGTACATGTGTTTGTGTACCGCTGAAGCTTCAGCCATGGAGAAACCCGAGGAATCCCGCTCCGTGGAGAAATCTTGGAAGTGTGGCGACTGTGGGAAAGGCTTCCATGTCCTGTCTGTCCTGGATGCTCATCGGCGCAGTCACACTGGGGTCAGGCCATTCTCCTGCCCTGAGTGTGGGAAGGGATTCAGCAGTTCCTACACCCTGCTGAGGCACCAACGGGTCCACACAGGGGAGAGGCCCTTCAGCTGCTCCGAGTGCGGGAAGGCCTTCAGCAATTCCTCTGACCTACTGAAGCACCAGCGTGTCCACACCAGGGAGAGACCGTTCGCCTGCCCAGAGTGTGGGAAGGGGTTCAGCAGTTCCTCCGCCTTGCTGACCCACCAGAGGGTCCACACAGGGGAGAAGCCCTTCAGCTGCCCCAAGTGTGGGAAGGCCTTCACCCAGGCCTTTTCCCTGCTGAGGCACCAGAGTGTCCACACAGGGGAGAGGCCATTCACTTGCCCAGAGTGCGGGAAGGGGTTCAGCGATTCCTCTGCCCTGCTGACCCACCGGCGGGTCCACACTGGGGAGAGGCCTTTCAGCTGCCCTGAGTGTGGGAAGGCCTTCACCCATGCCTCCAACCTGCTGACCCACCGGTGGGTCCACACCAGGGAGAGGCCCTTCAGTTGCCCCGAGTGTGGTAAGGCCTTCAGCAATTTCTCCCACGTGGTGATCCACCGGCGGGTCCACTCCGGGGAGAGGCCATTCACTTGTCCTGAGTGCGCAAAGGCCTTCAGCAATTCCTCTGACTTACTGAAGCACCAGCGGGTTCACACCGGCGAGCGGCCCTTCAGCTGCCCTGTGTGTGGGAAGGCCTTCACCCAGTCCTGCAACTTGCAGAGGCACCAGCGGGGGCACCAGTGCTCCCAACAATCGGATTCTGCCAGTGAGGCTGCTGTGGGTCACCCCCAGGACTGAACCTCCTGCCCAGTCTGATAGTGGGAGAGTTGGTGGGCTTGTTTTGTTTTCTGTTGGACTGCACCCACTCCCACAGTGGCTCAGTGGTGAGTAGCATTGCCTCCCAGTGCCAGGGACTCAGCTTTGATTCCACTATTGGGGCAACTATCTGTGTGGAGTTTGCACATTCTCCTCCTGTGCCTGTGTGGGTTTTCTCTGGGTGTTCCGGTTTCCTCCCACAGTCCAAAGGTGTGCAGGTAGGATGGATTGGCGATGCTAAATTTTCCCAGTGTTCAGGGATGTGTAGGTGTGGTGTATTAGTCAGGGGAAATGTCAAGTAATAGGGTAGGGAAATGGGTTTGGGTGGGTTACTCTTCAGAGTGTCAGTTTGAACTTGTTGGGCTGAAGGGCCTGTGTCCACACTGTAGGGATTCTGTGATTCCATGAACTTTGATCCATTGGGCGCTGCTGCTCGTTGAGCCCAGGACTGCACGTTCCCACTGAAACAATCTGCACAAACCTAAGCCTGCAAGGCCATTGGAGCAGAAGTTAGGCCATTCAGCCCATCGAGTCTGCTCTGCCGTTCGTTAGAGACAAAAATAAACTGCAGATGCTGGAATCCAGAGTAGGCAAGCAGGAGGCTGGGAGAACACAGCAAGCCAGGCAGCACCAGCAGTGAAGTCAGTGTTTCAGGTATTAACCCAAATCATTGACTTCTCTACCAGAAATGATTTACGAGGATGTTGCCGAGAGGTTGAGTAGACTGGGGCTGTTTTCCCTGGAGTGTCAGAGGTTGAGGGGTGACCTTATATGGGCTTATAAAATCATGAGGGGTATGGATAGGGTAAATAATCTCCCTGGAGGTTGCACAGTCCAGAACCAGAGGGTTTATGGTGAGAGGGGAAAGATTTAAATGGGACCTAAAGGGCAACCTTTTCATACAGAGGGTGATGCATGTATGGAATGAGCTGCCAGAAGTGGTGGAGGCTGGTACAATGACAGCTTTTAATTGGCATCTGGATGGGGACATGAATAGGAATGGTTGAGGGGGATATAGGCCAAGTGCTGGAAACTGACCCTTTGGTCCAACTCATTCATGCTGACCAGATATCCGAAATTAATCGCGTCCCGTTTGCCAGCACTTGGCTTGTACCCCTCTAAACCCTTCCTGTTCATACACCCATCCAGGTGCCTATTGATGAGATTCCCTACAGCGTGGAAACAGGCCCTGCGGCCCAACAAGTTCTCACCGACCCTCCGAAGAGTAACCCACCCTAACACTACAGGCAACTTAACATGGCCAATTTCTCCGAACCTGCACATCTTTGGACTGTCGGAGGAAACCCGTGCAGACATGGGGAGAATGTGCAAACTCCACACACAGTTGCCAGAGGCTGGAATCGAACGTGGGAACCCTAGTGCTGTGAGGCAGCAGTGCTAACCACTGAGCCACCATGCCGCCCAAGGGTTTTGCATATTGCCACTGTCCCAGCATCCACTACTTCTTTTGGCAGCTCACTACATCCATACACCACCCTCTGCATGAAAACACAAGCAAAAGAAAACAGAATTTAGAATAGCATCCATTTATAAACCCGACCGTCACAACCTCCCCGCAACTTAAAAAGGAGCTGTTCAGATTTCCTGAAGCATTCTCATAAACACACCCCTACAGCAAAAAAGAACGGTCAGTTCAAACACAGGTTCTTACAGGAGAGACATTAGTGAGAGAGCTGAAAATGTGTTGCTGGAAAAGCGGAGCAGGTCAGGCAGCATCCAAGGAACAGGAGATTCGACGTTTCGGGCATAAGCCCTTCTTCAGGAATTGTAAGTGAGAAACAGTCAGCCAGAAACATTTGTTGAATCAGGGAACCTTTCTTGCCCCAGTAGCTTCAGACAGACTGCTCGCTAAAACTCAAACCAAATCAGGGTTAACAAAAAGGAGACCCGTCCTTTCATTGTCCATGCGTTTTATAAAAAAATGTTTCAAACCCTTTTCCCCGATTGTTGCCTCCCCCGCTCCCCCGCACCGCCGCCACCCTGGCTATCACCTGATTGCCTGCAGAATTTAACTGAGTTTCCATCGACAGTGCCCATCTCTGGAAGTGTCAAGGGGTTTGATGCAATTTTGTTCTTCCAATACTGCTGCTGCATCGTTCTGGAGCGAGAACATAGAACAATACAGCACAGTTCAGACCCTTCAGCCCTCGCTGTTGTACCAGCCTTTTATCCAACTTGAAGATGAGAAGAGCCTGCACACCCCTCAATTTACTGCTGTCCATGTGCTTGTTCAGTAGTCGCTTAAATGTCCTTAAATGTATCTGACTCTCATTCCAACCCTGGAAGTGCATTCCATGCACTCATCATTCTGAGTAAAAAACCTCCCTCTGACATCTCCCCTAAACCTTCTTCCAATTACCTTAAAATTATGCCCCGTCATGACAGACATTTCTGACCTGGGGAAAAAGTCTCTAGCTATTCATTCTATCTATGCCTCTCAACATCTTGTATACCTCTATAAAGTCACCTCTCATCCTTCTTTGTTCCAATGAGAAAGGCCCTAGCTCCCTCAACCTAAGACATATCCTCCATTCCAGGCAGCATCGAGGTAAATCTCCTCTGTGCCCTCTCTCAGCTTACACATCTTCCTGTTGTGGTTCTGTTCGCCGAGCTGGGAATGGGTGTTGCAGACGTTTCGTCCCCTGTCTAGGTGACATCCTCAGTGCTTGGGAGCCTCCTGTGAAGCGCTTCTGTGATATTTCCTCTGGAAATTTTCCCTACACATCTTCCCTAAAATTAGGTGACTAAAAGTGAACACAATATTCCAAGTGTGATCTAACCAGTACTCCATACAGCTGCAACATAACCTTGCAGCTCTTAAGCTCAATCTCCCTGCTAATGAAAGCCAACATACTGTACACCTCTGTAACAACCTTATCAACCTGGGTGGCAACTTTGAGCGATCTATGGACTTGGACTCCAAGATCCCTCTGTTCCACCACACTGTCAAGAATCCTGCCTTTAACCCCATAGGTTGAACAAACAAAGGAGTTCGGTGAAATGAGAATCATTAGATAAATGCTATTGAGCGAACTGATAGTGCTATGGGCTGGCAAATCTCTGGGTACAGGTGGACTTCATCATAGAATTTTAAAAGGTGGCTAATGAGTTCATATTTGCATTAATGTTAATCTTCCAAGATTTATTAGATCAGGCAAATTTTCCTCAGACTGGAGAGTAACATATTTAATACTTCTGTTCTAGAAGGGAAAGATACATCATGGAAAATGAATCCCTTGAGTCAATGGCAATTAAACGTTTGTTTTTGAATCAATTAAGGAGATTATAACCACCATGTCAAAAAACTCGTGGTAATTGAAAAGAATCAGCATGCTAATATGAAAACAAAATGCTGTTTCACCAATTTATTCATAGAATTCCGAGAGTGCGGAAAGAGACCATTTGGTCGATCAAGTCCTGCACCAACCCTCAAGTGCATCCCACCCAGATCCAGACTGCCACCCTACTCCGGTAACCCTGCATTTAGCATGGCTAACTCACCTAGCTTGTACATCCAAGGACATTACACAATCCAGCATGGCTAATTCACCCAACCTACACATCTTTGGACTGTGGAGCCCCCAGTGGAAACTCACAAAGACATAGACACAACATACAAACTCCAAACAGATAGTCGACTCAAGGCTGAAATCAAACAGGTGTCTCTGGCCGTGAGAGGGAGCCACTGTGCTACCATGCCGTCCTAAAGGAATTCTTTGGAAGAGTATGGAAATTGAAGCCTGTGGATATACTGAACTTGAATATCCTAAAGGTGTTTGACATGTTTTCAAGAAAAGCAAATTGCACAGAGGAGCTCATGGTGTAAAGTATATTATAGAACATCAACTGACTGGCAGAAAACAGGATATGCAAGAATGGTTCTTTTGTCAAATTGGTTGCATATTTGAAAGTATGGTGGGGTTCCAACAGGCATCTCTGCTGGCTCCTCAACTTTTTACAATTATATAGATGACTTACAGGAGGGGATCAAAGGTATGTGGTTACATTTGCAGGAAACACAAAAATAGATTGAGAAGTACATTGTGGGGATGACATATCAAGGATGCAGATTGTTAGATTGGTTAAATAAATAAGCAAAACTCTTGCAAGTGGTGTACAATATGGTAAAATGCAATTTATTACCTATTTGGAGAACAACCGCATAATTCTGAGATGCAGAGGGATCCAGGGGCCTTGCAAATAAGTCACAAGTTAGAATGCAAGCGCAGCAAGTGATTAGAAAGGCCAATGACATAAATGTAAGGAGATTATGCCTCAGTTACAGAGCATTGGTGGGACTACATCTTGAACACGGTGCTCAGTTTTGATATCCTTACCTAAGGAAGAATGAAAATGCATAAAAGGCAATTCACAGAAGGTAAACTGGATTGACACCCACAATGAACAGACTGTCTTATGGGAAATCATTAGTCAGGCAGGTCTGACTTTCAACCAGAGTTTGGAATAGCAAGGGGTGATTTGATTGAAGTTTCTATGAGCCTGAATGGTCTTCAAAAGATGGATGTTGAAGGATGTTTACTTACTGTTGTGAACGAACAATTAGATCACCCATTTATAGAGTCACAGAGATGTACAACATAGAAACAGATCCTTCGGTCCAACCCGGCCATGCTGACCAGATAACCCAACCCAATCTAGTCCCACCTGCCAGCACTCGGCCCATATCCCTCCAAACCCTTCCTATTCATATACCCATCCAAATGCTGGGAGATTGAACATTACCAAGAATGACTATTGCAGTGGTCAGAGCTTGAACAGTTCATTTACAGAACAAGTCTAAACGGTCTTTACCCTGTAAAGGTGTTGTGTGCCAGTTTGATACCAGTTGTGCTGTGGGCAACCCTGGTAAGCCTTGCCCTATCCAAATAGGTCACACTGCAAAAGAGAAAATAGGGAAATGTTATCTTTCGGTTACAATTTGTTTCTTCAAAGACACAACAGAATATTTGGCAGGGATGAAGTGGTCTGTTATGTGCTGACTTCAGCAAAAGACTTTTTGACCCAACATGGCACCAATGTCTTCCCAATTATGGGATTGGTGGAACTGTTCTGGGACAATAACCGCATCTCTTACCGAAAGACCCATCTATTGAACAGCCTCAAGGAAGTCACAAAGATAGGCATGCCTCTTATTTGCAAGGTCCCTCCCTTACCTACACTAAACTTGGTTATTATTTTGAATAAAGTAAGTACTCCTCGTGCTGTAACTGTAGGAACATAGTCCTCCCTGAGTTTTGCACAGAATGGAAGAATCCAAAAGCTCTACAAAACAGGAATAGCACACTTTGGAATATGCAGCTCTCAGTGACCTTTTTTTGTAGAAGGATTTTCAGGAGTTATTAGCCATCAAAACCGTAATTATATCATTTGTGGTCTCACCCTTTTGGGTAATGAGACAACTGCTGCTTTATTGAGATCAGGATTTAAAATTTGAATTTAGGCTGTTGTTAGGAGCAACAGGTGTATGTAGGTTTTTATTAACCACAAAATGGCATTTCAATTTTAAATAATATTTTAAAATAATATAACAAAATGGCTTCAGGTTATGATTTGACATTGAACTTGAATTGTTGCTTTGCTGAGTTGGTTGGATTTAGAAATAAAAGAGAACAATGGAGTTTGTATAATGTGAATCATAAGTAATTTGGTATTCGAACTATTCTTGAACTAGCAAACATGGGATGATTTTGCACGTAAAACAATCTGTTTCCCAGGAAATATCATTGGACTAACCTGCTGTCAATCATGTCACCTTATCACATTTTATTGGTCTTTTCTTGTCATTAAGGCTGTGCTGTCTCAAAAATAATGAGTAATTTTCAAATGTAATTGTGTAATTTTGCCACGGAACATAAAGTTTTTAACCTGTGTTGCTGGACAAATCTGTGCTAGGCTGCCTTATTTCATTCAGCTCCCAGTGATTCTTTTGACCGATCTCGGGGGTCCAGACCTTCACCCTAACCTGCAGAACCCCGAACACTATGGATACACTTACCTCGGCCAGTCCACTCTAACCTGCACATCTCTGGACACTGCGGGTAAATTAGCATGGTCAACATACACTAACCAGACCATGGGCATTAATCAGTAATTTAGCATGGCTGAGCCCCCCTAACCTGCACATCACTACACTGTGTGGGGAATGAAGCTCAGCCAAGGCCGGGGCTGCCACGAGGTTGGAATTCTCTCCCGGAAATGACAGTTGATGGTGCCCTCACCAAGATGGCCGCCCGCGCTCCCCGCCCCAAGACAACATGTGCCTGACCCTCACAAAGATGGCGGCTGGTTGCCCGGGCAACCCGAGAGCTCCTTCCCCGGTGAAGTAAACACTGGGCCTGTGGGGCTTTTATTCGCGGCCTGCGGCCTCCCCCTAGGAGTTTATAAACTCCCCAGTCTCCCTCCTCCCGCGGTTCCCAATCCTACCCTGTCTCACTGTCTCCTCTCCCCGGGGGCAGGAGCCAGGTCTTGGCGCTCGGACCTGGCGACCTCCCCGGGATGTTTCTGAAACCTGGTCCTGTTCTGAAGAAGGGTCCCCGGACCCGAAACACGTCCTCACATTTCTCTCAACACGAGCTGCCGGACCTGCTCAGCTTTTCCAGCGGTTTCTGTTCTTGTTCCTTCAGCCGCCGGCGCCATTCCTCTCCCACACTCAGTCACACTGTCTCGGTCCGGCCGCGGGACCTACACTGCACATGCGCCAACACGCAGGGGGCGTGGTCCAGACAACGTCATCACCATCAGAGGGGGCGTGGTTGGGGAGCCCTCCAACCAATAGGGGACAATGGGGGTTGGTTTTCCCCGCCCCCAGCCTCCTGAAAGGTGAGTTACTTTTTAATTTTCAGCCTGTTCAGGAATGTTACTCCAGACCTTTGGAAAGCTGAAACATCGGGAAACTTCCAGACACAAACAAAGGGATTTTTAAAAATGAATAGAAATAGGTAAGGTAAATTACGAAAGAAGCCTAGTATAAAATATCAAAAGGGTATGCCAAAGGGAACAGAGTCGCTAAAGTAAATGTTGGTTCCTTGGAAGATGAACCAGGTGAGTTAATAAGGGGAACACTGAAATGACAGAGCTGCTAAATCAATACTTTTCCTCAGTTTTCACGTTGGAGGACAGCAGGACCGTTCGTATTGGAATGAGCAAGTCAAAGGCTAGACAAAAGGTAGAACTTAAACAATCAACGTCGATAGGTACACTATTAGGATTGAGTGCAAACAAATCCCCTGGGCCTGATGGCCTACCCTCCTAGGGTACTAAAGGAAGTGACGGTGGAGATTGTGGATTCATTAGTTACAATATTCCAAAATTCCCTGGACATGAGAAAGATTCATTAAGTTTATTTAATACAGAGATAGGCAGGTTCTTGATTGTCAAGGTGATCAAAGGACACGGGGAGAAAGCGGGAGAATGGAGTTAGAAACGTTTCAGCCATGATTGAATGGCTTCATTTCTGCTCCTATATCTTAGGATATTATGGTTCCAGTGGATTGGAAAAATGCTAATGTAATGCCTGTATTCAGAAAGGGAGACAGGCAATATGTGAAAAGTTGCAGACCAGTTAGTTTAACATCTGTTGTTGGGAAGGTGTTAGCGTCAATTATCAAGGAAGCAATATCAGGACGTTTGAAAAGTCAAAACTCTATCTATCAGAGTCAGCATGGTTTTATGATGGGCAAATCAGATTTGACTAAGTTCTTCATAGATGTAACAAGTGGATAATAGGGATCATGTAGATGTAATATATCTGGCTTTTCAGAAGGCATTTGCTAAAGTGCCACTCAAAGCATTAATTTGCAAGGTTAGATCATGTGGGACATGGGGCGATTTATCAGCTTGGATAGGTGACTGGCTGATGGGCAGAAGACAGACAGTCTGAATTGATGACTTTTTTTCTGGATGGCAAGATGTAACTAGTGAGGTGCACAGGGTTGGGTCCTTGGACCCCAGCTATTTACAATCTACATTAGTGACATGGATACAGGGATAAAAGGCTCATTTGCCAAATTTGTGGATGACACATAAATAGACAGGATGGTAAGTTGCAATGAGGAAATACAAACCTTTCAAATGGATCTAGATAGGTTAGGAGAGTGGGTCAAAATGTGGCATATGGAGTTTAAGGTGGATAAGTGTGAGGTCATGCATTTTGGTCAAAAAAACACAGCAAAGCAACCTTTTTTCTAATAGAGGGTTTGGGATGATCTGGTGCAGAGAGATCTGGGTATCCTCATTAATGAGTCACAGAAAACTAGCATGCAGGTACAGTAGATAAGAAAGTAAGTGAATGCAGCATTCACTTTTATTGCTAAAGAAATAGAACATAAAGGGAAGGAAGTGTTGCTGCAACCAAACATAGCATTCCTGAAACTGCACCTGGAGGATTGTGCCCAGTTTTAAACTCATTTCCCCTTATATGGTTATGGTAGGGGATTTAACTTTCCAACAGGACTGCCCTAGGTTTAAGGGTTTAGATGGAGACGAATTTGTTAAGCGTGTTCAATAAAGATTTCTGATTTAGTATGTGGATATACCTATGGAGAAGGTGCAAAACTTGACCTACTCTTGGGAAATAAGGCAGGACAGCTGACTGAGGTGTCAGTGGGGGTGCACTTTGGGGCCAGCGACCATAATTACATTAATTTTAAAATAGTGATGGAAAAGGATAGACCAGATCTAAAAGTTGAAATTCTAAATTGGCGAATGTCTCGTTTTAACGTAATAGGCAAGAATTTTCCAAAGCTGTTTGGTGGCAGATGTTTGCAGGTAAAGAGACGGCTGGAAAATGGGAAGCCTTCAGAAATGAGATAAAGAGAGTCCAGAGACAGTATATTCCTGTTAGGGTGAAAGGAATGTCTGGTAGGTGTAGGGAATGTTGGATGACTGGAGAAATTGAGTATTTGGTGAAGAAAAAGAAGGAAGCATATGTCAGGTATAGACAGGATACATTGTGTGAATCCTTAGAAGAGTATAAAGGTAGTATGAGTATACTTAAAAGGGAAGTCAGGAGGACAAAAACTGGATATGAGATAACTTTGACAAATAGGGTTAAGGAGAACCCAAAGGGTTTTTACAAATACATTAAGGACAAAAGGGCCACTAGGGAGAGAATAGGGCACACCAAAGATGAGCAAGGCAGTCAATGTGTGGAACTACAGGAGATGGAGAGATACAAAGCGAGTATTTTGCATCAATGTTTACTCTGAAGAAGGACATGAAAAATATAAAATGTAGGGAAATAGATTATAACATCTTGAAAAATGTCCATATTACAGAGGAAGTGGTGCTGGATATCTTGAAACATGAAGATGGGTAAATCTCAAGGACCTGATCAGATGTACCTGAGAACTCTGTGGGAGGCTACGGGAAGTGATTGTTGGGCCCCTTGCTGAAATATTTGCATCATTGATAGTCACAGGAGAGGTGACGGAAAACTGGAGGTTGGTTAACGTGGTACCACTATTTAAGAACGTTGATAAGGAAAAGCCAGGGAACCTGACATCGGTGGTGGGCAGGTTGTTGGAGTGAAACCTGAGAGACAGGATTTACACATATTCGGAAAGGCAAGGACTGATTAGGGATAGGCGGCATGGCTTTGTGCATGGGAAATCATGTCTCACAAACTTGATTGAGTGCTTTGAAGAAGTAACAAAGAAGATTGATGAGGGCAGCAATGGACGTGATCTATATGGACTTCAGTAAGGTGTTTGACAAGGTTCCCCGAGGGAGACATGTTAGCAAGGTTAGATCTTATGGAATACAGAGAGAACTAGACATTTGGATACAGAATTGGCTCAAAGTTAGAAGAAGGTAGTGGAGGTTTATTTTTGAAACTGGAGGCTTATGACCAGTGGAGTGCCACAACGATCGGTGCTAGGTCCACTACTTTTTGTATTTTTTATGCAAATGACTTGGATGTGAACATAGGATGTGTAGTTAGTAGGTTTGCTGATGACACCAAAATTGGAGGTGCAGTGAACAATGAGGAAGGTTACCTCAGATTACAATGGGATCTTGATCAGATGTACCAATGGGCTGAGGAGTGGTAGATGGAGTTTAATTTTGATGAATGCGAGGTGCTGCATTTTGGAAAAACAAATCAGAGCAGCACATCTACACTTAATGGTAAGGTTCAGGGAGTGTTGTTGAACAAAAGAGACCTTGGAGTGCAGGTTCACAGCTCTTTGAAAGTGGAGTTGCAGGTAGATAGGATAGTGAAGAAGGTGTTTGATATACTTTTTTTTATTGGTCAGAGTATTGAGTATAGGATTTGAGAGGTCATGTTGTGGCTGTACAGGAGAATGTTTCGGCCACTTTTGGAAGAAGTGTACAATTCCGGCATCCTTCCTCTTGGAAGGATGTTGTGAAACTTGAAAGGCTTCAGAAAAGATTTACAAAGATGTTGCCAGGGTTGGAGGATTTGAGCTACAGAGAGAGGTTGACTAGGCTGGGGCTGTTCTCTCTGGAGTGGAGGTGGCTGAGGGGTGACCTGAGGGGTTTATAAAATCATGAGAATCACGGATAGGGCGAATAGCCAAGGTATGTTCCCCCAAGGTGGAGGAGTCCAAAACTAGAAGGCATAAGTTTAAGATGAGAGGGGGAACGATTTAAAAAGGAACTAAGGGGCAACGTTTTAACGCAGAAGGTAGAGCGTGTATGGAATGTGCAGCCAGAGGTAGTGGTGGAGGTGGGTACAATTACAACATTTAAAAGGTGTCTAGATGAATAGTTCGGATTTAGAGGAATAAGGAGCAAATGCTGGAACTTGGGACTGGGCCAGATTGGAACATCTGGTCGGCATGGATGAGTTGAACTGAAGTGTCTGTTTCTGTGCGGTGTGACTCTAGAAGGCTATAACTGCTATGACCGAAACTGGACCTTTTTACTGATAATGTTCCTGCTGGATTTTTTTAGTGCACCCAGTTTCAGTCGATTTCTGGTGGGTAAAATTGGCATATGTCCTGTATCCTGGAAATTCTGAAATATAAAAATAAATAATTCTCCCTGTGAATGGTACAATCCACACCCCGTGATGTGAATGGTACAATCCTCCCCTTTCCTTTTGCCCCTCCACCTTCGAATAATACAATCGTCCCCCTCTGAATGGTATAATCCTTTACTCCCCCACAGACATTAAGGGTACAATTCTCCCAAGTCTCAATGGTACGATCCTTTCCACACCACCCCGAATGAATGGTACAATTCTCCCCCTGAGCTGGGATTCCCCAATCCCTTTCTGTTTCACATTTCCGAAGCCTTTCCCATTTTGAAAACAGTCTCTGTTTCTGGTCTTCCCACCAAAGTGCATAACCTCAGACTTTACCACATTGTATTCGATCTGCCCCTTCTCTGACCATTCTCCTGGCCTGTCCAAGCATTCTCAGCATGGACCCCTTTGGAACTCCAAAGACCCCTTTATGCCAACTCTCTACCTTCTGCCAGTCAGTCAATCCTCGATCCGTGCCAGCACCTTGCTCCTACACCAGGGACTCTTACCTTACTTAGCAACCTCCCGCACGGCACCTTGTCAAAGGCCTTCTGGAAATCCAAATCGCTCACGTCCATTGGCTCTCCCTTTGTCTAACTTACTCATTACCTGCTTAAAGAATCCTAATAGATTTGTCAGACATGACCTTCTCTTGTCAAAGCCATGCAGACTCGGTCCTGTTTTAACATGCACCTCCACATACTTCCCACTCTCACCCTTCCTAAAACCCTGTTAAATTTACCCATTTTTACCATAAATGCATTGTTCTGCTCTTAAAAATGAATTCAAGTTTAAAGATTTCATATTATGTATGTACACTACCTTTGCCCCTCGTAATATTTTATCCTTCTGAAGAAGACCTTCAGAAAAGATTAGCACAAGGTATGAAACTGACTGTGTGACTGCATCAAGTAAAGGAATTAGTAAGAATGAGAAATGAGCAGCTAAATATCTAAACCCACCCATGCAATGGTCAAGAAGGCACAACAACGCCTTTTCTTCTTCAAGATGCTTAAGAAATTCGGCACGTCCATGATGACACTCACCAACATTTACAGATACACCATAGAAAGCCATGTATCTGGTTGCATCTCGCCCTGCTACGGCAACTGCTCTGCCCAGGACCAGAAGAAACTACAGAAGGTTGTGTGCACAGCACGGTCCATCACAGAAGCCAACCTACCATCCATGGAATCCATCTACACTTCTCGTTGTCGTGGAAAGGCTGCCAACCTCAAAGACCCCTCCCACCCTGGGAATGATCTCCCACACCATCCTCTGTCAGGCAGAAGATACAGAAGCTTGAACACATGTACCAACAGGTTCAAGAATAGCTTCTTCCCTGCCATTATTAGCCTGCTGAATGGAGCTCTCCAATTTGAAATCTAATGTTGACCGTGCTTCTGTGCACCTCCTGTGCAGCTGTAACCCTGTACGCCTCACTCTGTCTAAGCGCAGTATGACCTGCATGTCCTCGTTTGCTCGGATCTGACTGTACTGCTGATAAAACAAAACTTTTGACTCCACTTAGGTACATAGCACAGTACCGGCCCTTTATCCTAGTCTAAAATCAGACTGACCTACATACCACTTATTGTACTAACTTTCATGTACCTATCCAAGAGTCGATTAAATGTCCCTAATATATCTGACTCTACTACCACTGTTGACAGTGCATTTCACATAGCCACCACTATCTGAGTAAGAACCTATTCTGACATCTCCCCGAAACCTTCCTCCAATTACCTTAAAATTATGCCGAGAGTGTGGGGTGCTGGAAAACCATATCAGGTCAGGCAGCAGCCATGGAGCAGACGAATTGACGTTTTGGCATCAGCCCTTCATCAGGAACGAAGTTTGTGGGCGGGGGTGCTGAGAGATAAATGGGAAGTGGGTGGGGTTGGGGGAGAAGGTAGCTGAGAATGCCATAGGTACATGAAGGTGTGTGTATGTGAGAGATGGTGGTGGGGGGGAGGAGGGGGGGCAAGATGATAGTTCGGAGGGGGTTATGGTGCAGATAGATAGGAAAAATGATGGACATGTCAGAAGGGCAGTGCAGAGTTGGAGGCTTGGGACTGGGATAAAGTGGGGGAGGTGAGGAAACTGTTGAAATCCACAATTTATCCTGTGTGGTTGCAGGGTCGCAAGGCAGAATATGAGGCGTTCCTCCTCCAGGCATCGGGTAGTAACGGTTTGGCGATGGATAGGTTGGAGAAGTGGGTGGAGCTGATAGATTGAAAAGTTGATGGACAGGTCAGGAGGGTGGTGCTGAGTTGAAGGCATGGGACTTGGATAAAGTGGGGTGGGGGGTGGAAAATGATGTCTAGTATATGCAGTCCTCATTTTCTCCTCCTCAAAATTATAGACATTTGTAAGGGGCATGGATAGGGTGAACGTCCAAGGTCTTTCCCCAGGTAGGGGAGTCCAGCACTGAAGGGGCATAGGTTGAAGGTGAGTGGGGAAAGGGACCTGAGGGGCAATATTTTCACGCAGGGGGTGGTGCGTGTATGGAATGTACTGCCAGCAGAAGTGGTGGAGACTGGTACAATTACAACATTTAAAAGGCATCTGGAAGGGGATATGAATAGGAAGGGTACAGATGAACATAGGCCAAATGCAGGCAAATGGGTCACTAGATTCATTTAAGATATGGACTGAGGGGTTTGTTTCCGGCTCTACAACTCTAGGACTCTACGTCTACTTAGTCGAAACCAATTTCACAAAATGAGGAATAGGTCATTCACCCCTTCCAGCCTGTCCTGAGCTGTGGCCTAACTGCACATATTCCAGTGCAAGTTTCAGAAAGATTTCAGCAGCTCTTTTTAAAAATTGAAATGCGTTGAGACTTCAATGATGTTTTGGAATATATAATTTTAGCTATTCTCAAATTTTAAAGATAAGAGTTACTAGTGAACAGAGCGCAAACCGCCCAGTGCTGCCAGTAACCTTTACAATGTTGATGAAACGATGCAGTACCGGTACTCCTTAAAAATTTACAAGTTCTAACGATATGAGCAAATCATTCACTGCTCCATCTGCTACACGACATTAGAAACTTAGTGCAGGAGGCTGGAAGAAATGAGCAGCTTTAAATCAAAGACCATCTGGAGCTCAAAGCTTTCAATGATAGTCTGAGCCTGACAGTAAGTTCAGGTAATCTTTATTGTGACCCAATTTTGTTACAGCTTCAGATCTCCCCCAGCAAAAAGGGGGAGAGAAAGCAGCTGCTTTTTAAACAACTCAAGGTCAAAGCGCACAAACTCCCCCTCCCTCCACCCCACCCCATTTTCTTTACTCTTGGTCAGCACTCTTTATTCCTGGTAATTGGATCCTTGGTACAGCCTTAACCCGTGGGGCCGGGAACGGGGGCAGTGTGGAGTGAAACAGACTGCTGTGGGTCTGGAGTCATGTGTAGGCCAGACCGGGTAAAGGATGCAGCTGGGACGACTGAGTGAATCCTTTCCCACAACAGCAGTTTCCTTCCCTAAAAAGGGCGTGAGTGAATCAGATTGGGGTTTTCTCCCCCACCCAACACCAGAAAATGGTTTCATCATTAGATTCTGACCGAATTCCAATTCCACCATCTGCCGCGATGAGATTCAAACCCAACAGATCCCAGAACTGGGTGGATAGTCCAGTCGATAATGGCACTCGGCAGTCGCTGTCAGTCTCCCTGCGATGGCATATGAAGTCGCTGGTGGTTCCGGAGGTTGGAGGAGCGGGTGAAGGCCTTCCCACACTCAGGACAGCTGAAGGGCTTCTCCCCTGTGTGGACCCGCTGGTGCCTCAGCAGGGCGGAGGAATAACTGAAGGCCTTCCCGCACTCAGGACAACTGAAGGGCCGCTCTCCCGTATGGACTCGCCGGTGGGTCAGCAAGGTGAAGGAATTGCTGAAGGCCTTCCCACACTCGGGGCAAGTGAAAGGCCTCTCCCCCGTGTGGATCCGCTGGTGCCTCAGCAGGTGGGAGGAATAGCTGAAGGCCTTCCCACACTCGGGACAGTTGAAGGGCTCTTCTCCCGTATGGACTCGCCGGTGGGTCAGCAAGGTGGAGGAATTGCTGAAGGCCTTCCCGCACTCAGGACAACTGAAGGGCCTCTCTCCCGTATGGATTCGCCGGTGGGTCAGCAAGGTGGAGGAATTGCTGAAGGCCTTCCCACACTCGGGGCAGCTGAAAGGCCTCTCCCCCGTGTGGACCCGCTGGTGCCTCAGCAGGTGGTAGGAATAGCTGAAGGCCTTCCCACACTCGGGACAGCTGAAGGGCCCTTCTCCCGTATGGACTCGTCGGTGGGTCTGCAAGGTGGAGGAATTGCTGAAGGCCTTCCCACACTCGGGGCAACTGAAAGGCCTCTCCCCCGTGTGGATCCGCTGGTGCCTAAGCAGGGCAGAGACCTGGGTAAAGCCCTTCCCGCACTTAGGACAGGAGAACGGCCTCTCCCCCGTGTGGACGCGCTGATGAATCTCCAGGTCAGACGGAGTACGGAAGCCTTTCCCACAGTTATCACACTTCCACGGTTTCTCCATGTCCGAAGCTTCAGCTACAATCAAACGCATGTACTTCCCCTCACTGCTGGGAATTCCTCTTTCCAGGCCGTATAACAGTTTCAGGCTCCACATTCAGTGGGCAGCAACAGTTGGGTCTCTCATCCAGGCCCACTGATAATGAAAACTTACTCAAACAGGAACCAAAAAGGTTTGCTCCTTCTCACAGAATTATAGTCAAAAATCGTGGCTGTCCTGATCAATTGAGTGACTGTCAGATATTGACGTGAAAATAAGGACTGTAGACGCGGGAGAGTCAGTGTCAAAAAGTGTTGCGCTGTAAAAGCACAGTGGGTCAGGCAGCATGAGAAGCAGGAGAGTCAACATTTCAGGCATCAGGCCTTCATCTGTTCATTGAGACTTGCATCTTCAGATCTTCAAATACTCTGTAAAAAGAGATTACAAAAGTCATCACTGTCAGTGCAGGGTAGAAATTCAGAACAAGCTATTCTACTTTCTGTGGAACACCCTTTTCTTTTGTTAGTTCACAAAATTGAAAGCATCATCCCACTGCTCCTTCATCAGGTGGTTGTGGAGAATAAGACCATAAGGCACAGAATTTATGGAAAGACATTTGTGTCCTGCCACTGAAATGATATATTGAACAAACCTGGATTGTTAAGTCTTTCATCTTTTACAATGGATTACAGGTATCATAAATATGTAAATCACAGAACTTCCTGTAAGGCACCCTCTCAAGCTAACATAAGGCTTTATAACAAAAGGTGACATCTCAGCTCAGACAATGCATTAAAGGGATGAGGCTAGAGTTTGTCAGTATCCCAATCTGGAGTCAGACTGGTTCTATTTCCAAAGCAGGAATTTAAAAAATATTACCTGGATTGACTGCCTGCATGAACTGCTGAGTCTCATCCACCAGCTGAAATGACTGGATAGGGAGGGCTTGATCCCCACAGTGCAATGAATTCCCACTTTCCACCAAAATCCCAAATGTGCACACTCACTCAGTTGCTCTCTCACAAATGCAAGATTTCTTCTGCTCCTAGGAAGAGCAAAACATCTATGAAACATCTATGGGTGGCATGGTGGCACAGTGGGCAGCACAGTGGCACAGTGGGCAGCACTGCTGCCTCACAGCGCCAGAGACCCAGATTCAATTCTCGCCTCAGGCGACTGACTGTGTGGAGTTTGCATATTCTCCCCATGTCTGCGTGGGTTTCCTCCAGGTGCTCCGGTTTCCTCCCACAGTCCAAAAATGTGCAGGTTAGGTGAATTCAAAATGCTAAATTGCCCATAGTGCTAGGTGCAAGGGAACGGGTCTGGTTGCGTGCACTTCGGTGGGTCGATGCGGACTTGTTGGGCCAAAGGGCCTGTTTCCACACTGTAAGTAATCTAGTCTAATCACGAAAGCTGCTTTGAAAGTTCAGTCTTCACAATCACACTTCTGCTTTCACCAAGACAATTAGAGTCATACAGAACGGAAACAGACCCTTTGGTCAAACTCGTCTGTGCCAAACAGATATCCAAAATTAATCTAGTCCCATTTGCCAGCATGTGGCTCTTATGGTTCCTGTTCATGTATCCAACTAGGTGCATTTTAAATATAATTATATCAGCCTCACCACTTCCTCTAGCAGTTCATTCCATACATGCACCACCCTCTGCGTGAAAACAATTGCTCCTCAGGTCCCATTCAAATCATTCCCCTCTCACCTCAAACATATGCCCTCTAGTTTTGGCCTCCCTGACCCTGGGGAAAAGACCTTGGATATGCACCCTATCCATGCCTGTTATAAACCTCAATAAGGCTGCCCTCAGCCTCTGATGCTCCGGGAAAAATATCCCATACCTAATCAGCCTTTCCCTGTAGTTCAAACCCTCCAAGCCTCACAACAGCCTTGTAAATCTTTTCCGACCCCTCTCAAAGTTTGAAAGTTCTTTCCTCAAGCAGGGAGACCAGAACTGGACGTACTATTCCAAAAGAGGCCTAACCAACGTACAGCCACAACATGACTTCCCAACGCCTATACTCAATGCTCTGACCAATAAAGGAAAGCATACCAAACACCTTCTTCACTATCCTGTCTACCTGCGACTCCACTTTCAAGGAACTATAAACCTGCACTCCTAGGTCTCTTTGTTCTGCAACACTCTCCTTCACTGTACCAGTCCTGTTTGGATTGTTTGACCAAAATGCAAAACCTCACATTTCTCTAAATTAAACTCCATCTGCCACTCCTCAGCCCACTGGTCCATCCAATCAATTCTAATTTATAGTCAATTCTGCTTCCTCTCTTATTCCCTCAAAGCTAAAAGTCTCCATCCCACACACTCTCCTTCCCTTCTCACTTTGTTGAGCCTAATCCCTGTTGTATCTCATCCTGAAGGGTCTAGGTGATGCTGATTAACAGGCCTATACTCAGGGGAGATCTAATTGAAACATACGGAATACTGAACGGCCTGGACAGAGTGGACGTTGGGAAGATCTTTCCATTGGGAGGAGAGACTAAGGCTCAAGGCACAGTCTTAGAGTAAAGGGAAGACCCTTCACATTGGAGATAAGGAGAAATGTCTTCAGCCAGAGAGTAATGAATCTATAGAATTAACTGCCACAGAAGGCTGTGGAGGCCAGATCACTGAGGATATTTAAGACGAGATAGATAGGTCCTTGAGTATCAAGGGGATCGAGACTTATGGGGAAAAAGCAGGAGAACACAGATAAGAAACTTAATAGCCACGATCGAATGGTATGAGCAGACCCAATGGGCCGAAAGGCCTAATTTCTGCTCCTATATCTGATGGTCTCTTGCTGTCCTGGACACAAAACTGCATGAATCCAGGTAAGATTCTGTTAATCCATTTTTTAAAATTAGAATCAGTCTGACCATTGTGGTTCAGACAGCCTCACACAGGGAAACTCACACCTTCAATACATTATCTGGGACGATGTGACACCAATTGGGAATGTAACTTTTTTAAAAAAATTTTGCTATTCACATATGAAAGAATGACCATGTTGGTTTCAGTTCTCAAAGATGAGAGACTTAACAAACAATCCAGGTCTTTTTTAATATATAATTTCAGTTACATCACACTGTAAACCTTTGCTATAAATTCTGTGTCTTACAATCTTATTCTTCACAACCATTTGATGAAGGAGCAGCGCTCTAAAAGCTAGTGCTCCCAAATAAACCTGTCGGACTATGACCCTGTATTGTATGATTTTTAACTTTGGACACAGAGCGTGAGAATTGGGAGCAGGAGTTGGCCAATTGGTCTTTCGAACCTGGACCAGCATTGAACAGACCATAACTGGATATGAATCTACCAAAATCTAGGTGGATAAGCTGGGACTTTCTTCACTGGAGCACAGGAAGTTGAGAGGTGACCGTACAGAGGTTTATAAAATCATGAGAGGTATACATGAGGTGAATGGCAGGTGTCATTTCCCTCAGGTGGGAGTTTCAGGATTACGCAGCAAATTGTGAAAAGTGAGAGGAGAAAGGTTTTGAAAAGACTTGAGGGGCAACTTTTTAAAAAAAACACGTGGTTCACGTGTGGGATGAATGTCCAGAGGAAGGTGGATGCCGGTATAGTTACTTTTAAAAGACATTTGGTTAAGTACATGAATAGGAAAGGTTTGGAGGGATATGGGCCAAACACTGGCAAGTAGGACTAGATTAGTTTGTGAATACAGTCAGCATGGACTAGTTGGACTGAAAGGTCTGTTCATGTGCTGTGTGACTGTAACTGTTCTCTACTGGTCTTAAAAACATTTTCTTGCTTTCCCCCATAAACATCCACTTCATTGTTGCTCAAAAAATCAGATGAACTCAGCCTTGAATATATTCAATGACCCCCTAACTGCAGGAAGACATCCCCACTTCTGAACTCAATTCCTCTTGTTAATATACCACTTGCTTTGCTGATTGCTTGCTGCACCTGTCTGACAACTGGCAGTGACTGGTGTAGAAAGACACTGAGCCCCCTTTCTACATCCACATATCATTCCCTATTCCCTTGGGCCCAAAACATCGACTATCCTGCCTCTCGGATGCTGTCTGGCCTGCTGTGCTTTTCCAGCGCCACACTTACTGACTTTAATCTCCAGCATCTGCAGATCTCACTTTCTCCACATCTCAGTATATCACCATTTAAATAATACAATTCCTTTCTGCTTCCCCCCCCCCCCCCCCCCCCCCCCACCCCCCACCACAGCAAAGGCTACAACTTCACATTGTTGTATTCTACTTCTCACGTATTTTCCAATTGTGATCTTCTCTATGTTGGGGAGACCGAGCATAAAGTTGGGAACGGTTTGCCAAGCTTCGCAGACAGGTTCACAGAGGTTGACGGGACCTCCCAGTCACCACACATTTTAATTCCCCTTCCCACTCCCTTTCTGAAAAGACTATCTTAGGCCTCCTCCATTGCCACAATGAACCAAACAGCAAATTGAAGTAACAACACCTCATCCTCCGTCTGGGCAGCCTCCAGCCCAGAGGACTCAACATTGAGTTCTCCAGTCTCAAATAATCTCACTTCCCATCCCCCTCGAATCCCTTCTCAGCCCCTCCCCCTCATTTCTACTCCTCCCTGTCATCAACCAGATTTATTCCTCCCATTGACCCACCAAGTCGGACCCTCCACCTGTCTTCACCTATCCCCACTTCACCACCCAGCCCCCAGGACACCGCTACACCCATCCCCAATCCTGAAGAAGGGTTACACGTGACTTCTCCACCTCCTGATGTTACCTGGCTTGTTCTGTTCTTCCAGCCTCCTGCCTGTCTATTTCGTCAATTGCGACACAGACGTGCAGCAACGTTTCCAGAGTCTGTTCCCACCCCGATTCATTCCCTTTCCTTTAAGTTGCTGCAAGTCAATTGAAACCCTGAATTTTTTAAAAAATGGAAAAGGCGGCGAGAAAACAGTGACCTGTACTCACAGATATTGGACAGAGGAAGGAAGTGGGGTTCTGGGGTGAAGCTCGATCTTCTTTCAGAGAAACAGCAGCAGCTTCAGAAGCTCATGGTCAAACTTCCGCATTCAGACAATGGGGTGACTCTGATTGGCGGGAGGACTAGACTCCTTCCGGTCCTCCAGTACTTCCTATTGGTCAATCAAAAGAAGATCGCGTGCCTATTTTGGCGGACTGTGATGAGCATACCCGGTGTTTTGCTGACACCAGAAAACATGCGCAGTATGTTCTTTTAAGATGCGGGTGTTACTGACAGATTTTAAGTGTCCAAATGCCAAAAAGAAGAAAAGGAGTAGAGTCACAATATTTTTTCCCCTGTGGTTCGACATTTTATTGCTTTTGCATTTTGTCTCGCTGCTCAACTTTTGCATGTCTTTTCTCCTTGTTGAGACAGTCTCCCCGTGAGCTGACTGGGCAGAGCTTTAACCAGTTACACTGACTGAGAGGGTCTCCCCGTGAGCTGACTGTGGGAAGGAGCTTTAACCAGTTACACAGACTGAAGAAACATTACACTATTCGCAGGAGGGAGTGACTGTACACGTTTCCTGAGTGTGATCACACTTTCAGTTGTTCATTTGAAACACAGAGTCAAAAAGTCACCAGAACTGCGGAGAAGTTGTGGAAATGTCGACACTGAGGGAAGGGATTCCATTCCCTGTCGGCACTGGAGGTTCATCAGCTCAGTCGCAGTGCGGAGAGGCCGTTCTTCAAAAAAATTATTACAACATTATTTCTCATTGACAAAAACACATTTACGTTGCCTGATTACCTTGAACTTATACAAGTGCCCTATCATAATATCTTTAATAATAGCTTTGAACATTTTCCCTACGACATATGTTAAGTTAAACGGTCTGCAGTTTCCTGTTCTCGGTCTCACGAAAGGACTTTTCTAATCTAAAGAAACGACCCTGAAACTAATGAGATTTGGAAAATTAAAACCAATACATTAAATATTTCACTGGCTAGTTTGTCTTTCAGTGTCGAGGATGAAATCAGACTTGTCAGCTCGTAGTTCCAACAATTTACTCAGTACTACTTCCCTAGTAATTGTAATTTTTTCAGTTCCTCCCTCCTTTCAATTCCTGATTTACAGCTAGTTCCAGGGTGTTACTTTTATCCTCTCGAGTGAAGTCAAATTCTAGCTCTTTCCAATTCATCTGCCATCTCTTTATCCTCCGTTACTGAATCCCCAGACTCATTTTCTGCAGAACCAACACTTACTTGTTAACGTTTTTTAAGAAAAGCTGACAAAACTTTCCTACCTGTTTTTATTGTTTTGGCTAACTTTCTAACCATAATTGTTGTGTTCCTGCCTACATTATTTCTGACGTTTTGCCACAGCTCTCAACTCTAGCATCAACCTGTCTGCTTAGTCGAGAGAACTAAGCTTGGATAAGTGTTGCAAAACACACAAGGGCAAATCTGTCCTCTCCAGAAAGTGTTAGTGCTTAACATGATAAAATTCACTTTGAAATATTGTTCATCCAAATTTTACCAAACACATACTACAGATTCAACATCCCACAATGACACCCAGTTTTGTTATGATCTTTAATTCTGAAGAGACATTTGAATACCCAGTGATTAACTGAGAGAACTCTTCGTTAATTTTTCACATTTTGAAACAAATAAAAATTACCAATTAACTGGATTAAGTTAGCAGAATGGGATGTATAGCCTTAATTGTAAATCTATGTTTCTTTACATCCCTGCAAGAGTTCCCACGAATATCTACATGAATCTTGATAGTTCATTCACTTTCTGGGAATAGTCCAAGGCATGCAACATCTCTCTAGGATTCCAAATATTCCTGGTAATTGTATGTGAGGAAAGTTCTGCCACCCTGGCAACCCACAATAGGCCCACAATTGGCCAAACTGTACCAAAACACCCAGAATGCCTCAGCAGGGACCAAGCAGGCTGACAAGTGAAACTAGGCAGGACTCGCAGACAAGGGAATACCTGTACACTTCAAGCACCCACTAACAATGACAGAGCACCACCGCTATCCCAAAGCCCCGAGGGCAGCTTCACAACCCAGCAACACCAAAGCCACACAAAGGACAGGTCAGACAGAGAGGCACCAGCAAGAGCACTACTCCCAGGACAGGATAATGGAAGCAACTCACCACTTCAGAGGAGACATTAGCACCTCCCTGCAAAGAGAAATGATCCATCGATACTGTCAGAATGTTGCTTTGTGTAGAGAATTAGGACATTCCTCTGATAACTGTTTTCCAATTAACATCATTGTAACCATATTACTCGATTTCCAGCAGCAACATTCCATTGCCATACAGAGAACTGGCTGTGGGGTCACTTTACTACCTAAAGCCAACCTGTCCCTACAATGTGCCCCTGCCCCGAACCCCGCCACCCTACTCCCACTAACTCTGACCACCATTACGGATGACCACGACTGTTTAGACCTTGTCCAGCAGGTCGTCACCCCGCACCTTGACCGCTCTGAAACACCTCTAGACAACCCTGACCTCATACTCGATACAGATGGCTCCTCCTTCAGGCCCTCAGACCACTGCACACCGGCAGGGTATGCCATCTGCACTCCTTTCTCAGTCCTAGAGTTAGCTGCACTGCCAGATGGGGCACATCTGCACAAGCTGTGGTGCTGTTTGTGCTCATTCGGGCTTGTGTCATTGCTAAAGGACACACAGCAAACATTGATCCTGACTCCAGATATGCCTTCGGAGTCATTCACGATTTCGGCACATTCTGGAAACAGGCAGACTTCATCATTTCAGCAGGGAGGCCACTACAACACTCTGCATTGATATCTAACCTCCTGGTAGCAGTCCTGTTACCCTCAGCCCTAGTAATTATCAAATGCCGTGCCCATACCTCTGCCACTGACCCGGTCACCCTCCGGAATGCCTCAGCTGACACAGCAGCCCGGAAGTCGCACTGCACCCCACCATCTACATCCTGCAGGATCCCAGAATAGCGAAGACCCCAGTATTCCCTGAGCCCATGGAGGCAGTGCGAGCTACTCAAGAAACTTCTCCACAGCAGGGAAAGGACAGTTGGGCCCACAGTGGGGCCACACAATCTCCTTCGCTTAACCTGCTAATACACCCTGATGGCCACATCATTTGTCCAAGAGCACACACTGGCCCTAGCAGCCCACGGCATTGACCACACTGGCAAGAAGGCATGATGCATACTGATTCAGTCCTGGTATGCACCAGGATTCACTGCTGCTGCCCAAGCCCTGCTATCACAGTGCCTCATCTGCCTGCAGAACAATGCAGGAAGCCAGTTGCCAAGTATGACCATCTGCCAGTTCCTGAAGGACCGTTCAGCCTCTTACAGGTTAACTTCACACACATGCCCCAAAAACAGGGTTACAAGTACATCCTGGTCATCATAGACTTGTTCTCCTAATGGGTGGAAGCATTTCCCACAAGAAAAGGACAATGCACACACGGTAGTACAATGCCTCCTAAAGGATGTCATTCCCAGATTTGGAGTTCCTGGTAGCATAGAGATTGACAGGGGGACTAACTTCACTGCTAGGCTCACGACTAGCATTAGCGAGGCACTAGGGATACCATGGCGACACTACACCCCCTACCAACCTCAGTCATCAGGAATGGTCGAGCGGATGAATAGCACCCTTAAAACCACACTGACCAAGATCACCCAGGACACAGGACTGACCAGGCCAGACGCCTTGCCACTTGCCCTGTATACTATACCTGTGCAGGCAAACCACATGACTGGGCTCACCCGTTTTGAGATGCTTATGGGGTGACCTATGCCCACCAATACCAGGCCTCCTAAACTCTCCACAGATACTGACACAAGAGACCCTGCAGTGTGTCCAGGCCCTTAGCAGGAGCATTAGTGTTACGCATGATCAGGTCAGGGCTGCATTGCCCACATCCCAATCAGTGCCCATTCATCCGTTCCAACTCAGGGACTACATCATGATAACATCACTCGAAAAGGACTCCCTCTTCCCGAGTTGGAAAGGCCCGTACCTCATCCTGCTGACAACCTGGACAGCTGTGAAACTGGAAGGACGGCTCAAATGGACATATGCCACCCGCTGCAAGAGGGCTCCACAACCCAATGAACACGGACCAGAGAGAGAAGAAGACACTACTCCACCCACCGAGGATGGATCCAGCTGCTCGCCTCAGCATCAGCACCCTCGGCCTGACCATCACACTGTGACTTGCTGGTAAACAGGGACAAAGCGCGAGATATTTAATAATCCGGCGTGACTTGTGGGCTAACACCTTCCTGAGAATGGCCCATCAGTATGCCCAGAGATTCAACCAGACCCACTGTTGGGTCTGCACTAGGGTCCCTGTCCACTCTCATGGGGGCATTCCCTTAGCCCCAATCCCTTTCAACATCTCTGACAAGGCGGAATGGTGGCTGGAATCAGACAGGTCCCTGGAGGTTACCACACTCTAAACAGCACTGCAACGACCAAATATGGAGACAAGAGCCCAGCCTGCTGGAGGTCTGCTGGTTACCACCTGGACAAATTGAAAGAGTGGTTTTACCCGGCCTACAACCCCTCCCATGAGCCCCCAGCCCTGACCATTGCTGACACCAGCCCACACGGGCCACCTGCGGGATCCATCTGTTTGAAACACACACAGCCACCCAGATGGGAGGCTGGCTGCAGCTAGTGCATTGACTCCCTGCTCCTAACTCCCACACACGCTGATCTGCTGCAGATGGCAGCATTTTAAACTGACAGGATCACCCAGAATACCACCTTCCTCACCAGCTGGACAGGGACCCAGACACTCCATCTCCGAACTTACAATGGCACCTATTTTAACTGTGCCCACAAAGCCTACCCCTGGTTGCTGTTATCCTGGACTGGGAGCTGCTATGTCAGGTAGGCGGTATCATTCATCTATCACTCCCAGTCCCCTCCCTTCCTAAAGCCCATGACATGCAGCAGATAAGCCCTTGCTGCCCTTGAAGTAGCCCTCTACCTGATGGCACTGCACCGCCACACACCCCCCATCCCCAATATCTTGCACACCTCTATCAAGTCATGTCTCATTCTTCTTCACTCCAGTGAGAAAAGCCTTGGCTGCCTCAACCCTCCAGCCCAGGCAGCATGCAAGTCAGTCTCCTCTGCACCTTTTCTGAGTTTCCACATCTTTCCAATAATGAGGCGACCAGAATGGAACACATTATTCCAAGTGTGGTCTCACCAGGATTCTATGGAGCTGCAACATAACCTTGCACCTCTTAAACTCAATATCTCGCTAATGAAAGCAAACACAACATACACCTTCTTAACAACCCTATCAACTTGGGTGGCAATTTTGAGGGATTTGTGGACATGGGTCCATACATCCCTCTGTTCCTCCATACTGCCAAGAATTCTGCCTTTAACTCTGTATTCTGCATTCAAATTTGACCTTTCACAGTGAATGACTTCACACTTTTCCAGGTTGATCTCCATCTGCCACTTATCAGCCCAGTTATGCATCTTGTCAATGTCTCATTGCAACCTACAACAGCCCTGCACACAATCCACAACTCTACCAACTGAACGTGGTACACGTGGCAATAAATCAAATTAAATCAAATCAAAATGCTCTCACAAACAGCCCTCAGTGGGAATCTGACTCCTGGCCAGCACTTTATTTCTCATATAGATTCAGTATACTTGCATCTGTCCTTATGGCAGATCAAGAGACAATTAAATGTGTCAAGTTGAGGAAACACAGCCTGTCACACAGATCTGGACCAACATTTTCCAGCGTCTATCCGCTTATCCGGATTGACTTGCTTTCCCTCCAGCTCCTGCAAACCAACAGTTAAACCCCAGGGAGAGAAAAAAATGGAAAAGGAAGGGGAGGGTGAGAAAACAGAGCATTGTGCTCACAGATGTTGGACAGAAGAAGGCTGGGATAAAGCTTATTCTTCATTCAGAAAAAGAGCAGCATGGGGGGCGGGGCTCTGATTGGCAGGAGGACCAATCTCCTTCCGGTCCTCCAGGGTTGACCAAAGGTCGAATCCCCGTCCATCAAAACAATGAGAGGCGGGGCCTTATGTCGATCTCACACATGCGCACCAGCACCTCCATTACTGCATGCATCCGCACTGCCGGCAGATAGTAATTTCTGGACCGCATAGGATTGTGGGAGCTACAGCCGCCATTAACGTGGTGAAATCCAGTGTTCCTTATGCTTTCTTAACGTCCTATTGATGTGTTGGTGAAGTATATGTCAAGAGCCAATCTTTAATCGAGTTTCGATTTATGCACTGAGTTAAACACTACAAGTGTTTAATTCTAAACTCTGTTTCCAATTCAGTGTCAGTATATCACTTTCTCTGTCCTCAAGTAAGGACCGAAACAGTGCCCTCCATCTATCTCTCTTTTCTAGTGTTTTCTTTAGGTTGCAGATTCAAACCCTCTGTTTCGATCATTTATTAAACATTACTCGTGGTACATGGGCATCACTGGCTAGCCAGCATTTAGTTCCCCTTGAAAAGATGGTGGTGGCCTACCTTCTTCAACTGCTGTGGTCCACACACTGTACAGTGACCCACAATGCCTTTAGGGAGGTAAATTCCAGGACATGGACCCAGCAACACTGAAGGAACAGCAATAGGTTTCCAAGTCAAGATGGTGAGTGGCTAGGAAGTTATTTGCAAAAGGTTGTGTTCCCAAGTATGTGTTGTTCTGGTCCTTCTAGATGGGGTTAAACATTACACAATACCAGATTAGAGTCCAACAGGTATATGTTGAAGCACTAGCTTTTGGAGCGCTGCTCCTTCATCAGGTGGTTGTGGAGTATGAAGGAGAAGCACACATAAAGCTAGTGCTTCCAAATAAACCTGTTGGACTATAAACTGGTGTTGTGAGATTTTCAACTTTGTACACCTCAGTCCAACACCGGCATCTCCAAATCACTTCTAGATAGAGATGGTTGTTGATTTGGAAGACATTTTCCAAGGATCTTTGGTGAATTTCTGTGGTGCATCTTGTAGATAGTGGATACTATTGCTTCTGAACAGTGGGGCAGAGGGAGTGGATGTATGTGGATATGGTGCCAATCAAGCAGGCTACTTTCTCATGGAGTCATAGAGATGTACAGCATGAAAACAGACCCTTCGGTCCAACTCGTTCATGCTGACCAGATATCCCAACCTAATCTCATCCCACCTGCCTGCACCAGCCCAAATCCCTCCAAATCTTTCCTATTCATATACCCTTCCAGATGACTTTTAAAATGTTGCAATTGTACTAGCTTCCAACACTTCCAATGGTAGCACATTCCAACCACGCATTACCCTGCGAGTGAAAAAGTTGCCCTTTAGGTCTCTTTTATATCTTTTCCCTCTTACCGTAAACCTCTGCCCTCATTCTGAACTTGCCCATCCCAGGGAAAAGATCTTGTCTATTCGCCCTATCCATGCCCCTCATGATTTTATCAAGCTCTATAATGTTCACCCCTCAGCCTCAAATGCCCCAGGAATACACTCAGAGTCTATTCAACCTCTCCCTATAGCTCAAATCCTCCAACCCTGGCAATATCCTTGTCAACCTTTTCTGAACCCTTTCAAGTTTCACAACATCCTTCCGATAGGAAGGAGACCAGAACTGCACGCAATATTCCAAAAGCGGCCTAAACAGTGACGTGTTCAACCAACCTAACAGTATTAAAAAACTTGGCTTCAGCTAACACATACTTCAGTTTCCTAGATTTGTGTATTGGCATATTTGCTTCCTATTTGTCAAATGCAAGCTGCAGTTCAACTGATCGACCTTCCTTAGCAATCTAAACTGGTGTATCGCTGGCTCCTTTTTACTGCTATAAAAGTTATACTTGTCCAAAATTCCCCATAGCATATCCTTCCCCTTCACATTTGCTGCTCTTATTTCCAAATTTCCCAAAAAATATTTATCCATTTTTGTGGCATTGTAACTAAACTGAACATACTGTCCCAGATAAGCAGCAATATTTAAACAAGGCAAAAATGCTCTTGTCCCAGTGTTCTGGTTATATTTCAATACTTCAAAACTATGTCTCTTATTAAACAGTACAAACAGCGTACTATCATTTGACTCATGCGAATAACTTTTAATCTCAGTTTAAATTTTAGTTTTCACTCGTTTTCTTTCCCATAACTCATTTAAATTGCCTGTATATCTTTAGCACGTAGAGTACGTAATGCTGTCTATTGTAGTTTTATGGAAATTTGATAAAAGCTGCAATTGGTTTGATTCCTAGGTTATTTAAAGATCAGAAGCAACAAACATCTAATGGCCTTAGCATTCCACTCAACACCATTCCCTCAGTCTCAACCCAATTCTTCCCAATTGCACTTTTTCTTATTTTTGAACCAAATTCTTAGTTTGATTTCCCATGGAGCTAGGGTAGTCTTACACCCAATAAAAGCAAAAGTAAATGCTTTTGCTGGGTTCAAACCTTAACATGGAATGATAGATTGTGACCACTAGGGGCTGTGTAAGCAATTAAAGTGTGAGATACTCAGTACAGGTTTCAAAACTGAATTTCATCAATTGAATGTCCGGTTTACAGATTAAAACTCAATGTCCAATGCCTTGAGCTGCTACTAGTAGCTCTGGAACATCTTTCATAAATTGCTAATTCAACTTTTCTAAAATAGTTCAAAAAAATCTTCACTTGATCTATGAAGTTTCTAATCTTCATTTATTCTAAGTGGATTGCAGAGTTGTTTTTTTTCCCAGTTCAGTGAGACCCATTTCCATTAGAATCCAGCATTGAGAAATTCAACGTCACATCTTTCTAATTATTAGATATTATTTTTAAAAGTAATAAAATCCTATGCTGTTTTCATCCCTTAAATCAAATCAATGGATAATTGAAATTGCTATTTACACAGAAAACAACTAACCAATAATTAACAAGAGGCAGATTGCTCGGCAGAGACTCCATTTATAATTCACCATATCTCCAGCATACATCTATAGTAATCTTGTTAAAATGAATTGTTTTAAACTCTCAGTTTATAGTCAGCAATGTGCATTGATGTAATCCTGGATGGTATCAAGTTTTTTGAATGTTGTTGAAGCTGCACCCATCCAAACTGGTGGGAGAGTATTCCATTACACTGCTGACTTGTGCCTTGTCGAAGATAAACAGGTTTTGGGAGTCAGGAGTGGACTTACTCACTGCAGTATTCCTGACCTCTGACCTGCTCTTCTAGCCACTATATATATGTGGCTAGTCGAGTTGCGTTTCTGGTAAATAGTAAACCCCAAGGATGTTGATAGTGGGGTACTTAGTGACTGTAATACTGTTGAATATCACGGGGCAGTGGTCAAACTCTCTTTTGTGGATGAGTCATTGCTCGGCATTTGCATGGCACATGTTACTTGCCACTCACCAACCCATTGGATATTATTAAGATCTTGTCACATTTCAAACTGAACTCCTTCAATTTGGGAGGAGTTGTAAATCGTGCTGAACATTGTGCAATTATTGGCAAACATCTTCACTTCTGATGATGGAGGAAGGTCATTGATGAAGATGGTTGGGCCAAGGACACTACCCTCTGAACTCCTGCAGAGACGTCCTGGAGCTGAGATGACTGACCTCCAATACCCATAGCCATCTTTCTATGTGCTGGGTATGACTTAATTATTAAGTCACACAAACAATATTTCAAAACTAATTGAAGGAATAGGTATGAGACACCCCTCTTCTGGGTGTTTCTAGATCCAAGTGTTGACTTTCATCAACTTTTTTGATCTTGGCAGTTTCCTTTCTCTCCAACATTTGTTTCATGTCAGCAAGTTGAATTCTTCATTTTCAGGAAAACGTTTTACAAGGTAACATTCTTAATATCTGTGTAACATTCCATGGGAAAATTGTTTGTAGTCTGCCAGTTGAAGAGAATTTCTGAAAATATTTGACAAATGCACAGCTTCCACAAGACCCAGTGTTCCCAAAGTTGGAGTACATTTAACAGCCCCTTAATATTTTCCAGGATTCCCAGGATCAGGGATATGTGCCACTTTTACCCACCACAAATCTCCTGAAATTGGGTACACTAAAAACCCAGCAGGAAGATCATCAGTAAAAAGGTCTGGTTTTGGTAATAGAGTTATAGACTTATAGAGTCACTCTGCACGGAAACAGACCCTTCGGTTCAACTCATCCATGCTGACCAGATATCCCAATCTGAGCCAGTCCCAAGTTCCAGGATTTGGTCCATATCCCTTTAAAAGGTGACTGGAGGAATATTTTGGTTTTAAATGTTGTAATTGTACCCACCTGCACTACTTTCTCTGGCAGATTGTTTCACACACACACCACCCTGTGCAGGAAAAAGTTGCACCTTTGTAAATTTTTCCCCCTCTCACCTTCAACTTATACCCTCTAGCTCTGGACTCCCCATCCCTGGGAAAAGGACCTTGGCAATTTGCCATATCCTTGCCCCTCATGATTTTATAAACCTCTATAAGGTCACCCCTCCAACTCCGATGCTCAGGGTAAAAATGCCCCAGCATCTTCCTATAAGTCAAAACCTCCAGTCCTGGCAACATCCCTGTAAATCTTTTCTGCAGCCTCTCAAGTTTAACAGGGTCGTTCCAAATGAATGGTGACCAGACTGCCATGCCGTGTCCTAAAAGTAATCATCCCAATGTCCTGTACAGCCACAACAGGACGTCCCAACGCCTCTCCTCAATGCTGTGATCAACGAAAGCAAGCATTTTCTTCACAATCCTGTCTTCCTCCAACTCCACTTTCAAGGAATTATGTGCTGCATTCCTGGGACTATTTGTTTAGCAGCTGATACATTCACTGTATCAATCTGCCCTGCTTAGTCTTCTCCAATTTTGTTCCATTTGCCCACACAGGTGGGTCTTGTTGACTTTGTTCTGAGCAGTGTGGATGCTTTCTCCCTTCCATTAACACCTGTATGATACCTCAATCGCTTCTTCACCATCATTACCAATCTCTGCCTTTGGCTCTAGGTACTCTCACCATGTTACCCTCGCTCTTACTCTCCCCTCTGGCAAGGACATAAAAACGAGCATTTTCCAGCACCATTCAGTTCTGAACAAGAGTGAAATCAGACTTTGGACATGAACTGTTTCTCATTCCATGCATGTTTCCTGATGTGAAGACTTCTCCCCCCACCCAGCCCACACAAAGATAGAAATGTCAGGACCTATTTCTCCAAATGTTATCTTTGATCTGCTCATGACACATTCCTTGGATTTGGAGTGTTCTGATGTAGTGTTTAATAGGAATCCATCAAAATTAACATCCAGTCTTGTCTGAGAGCAGAACCAACTCAACTGACCGAACAAGCTGCACAACTCTTCTGTCGGATCTGTAGACGCGACATCCTCTCTCTCTCGTTAACACAACAGGATTAGAAAGGCTTGGAGTACTATTCTCTCTGAACACGATTCCTAATCTACTGTTATTCCAGACTTATATGCGTAACATCTAAACCTAAATAGTTAAAGCTCCTCAGCCTGATCTCCCACAAACAACAGAATGGTTTCAGCACAGAAGGAACGTGCTCAAATGGAATGTCTGTTCTTAAATTCCATGTTAAGGTTATTATTGCATTAATCTGTTATAAATGGTGTCTGTTTCAGAAAGGCACAGAGAGACATGCTTTTGTGGAACCCAACGGGAGTTTTCTGATCACAGAATCATACAGTACAGAAAAGGCCCTGTGGCCCATCAAGTGTGTACCACCAATATATTATCACTTACACAAGAGTCATAGAGCTGTACAGCAAGGAATCAGACTCATTGGTGTTTAAAACTAGAGGACATAGGTTTAAGGTGGGGGGGAAGGAGGGAAAAGAGAGAGAAGGGGATCTAAGTGGCAACCTTTTCACACAGAAGGTGGTGCACGTACAGAATGAGTTACCAGAGGGAGTGGTGGGACTGGTACAATTACAACATTTCAAAGGCATCTGGATGGAGAGGTGAGTTCAGAGAGATATGGGTCAATTGCACGCAAATGGGATGAGATTAATTTCAGATATCTGGCCATCATGGCCACGTTGGATGGAAAGGTCAGTTTCTGTGCTGTCCAGCTCTATAGTGGGGTCATAACCCGTGTCCACATTCTGTCCTCTACCTTGCCACTCGTTGTGAGGCTCAGAGCCTGGGAATATCGTTGGGTCACCCAGACCCTGACAATTTCCACATAGCTCTGGGCATTTCTCACAAACACCACTCGGATTGTCAGCCGCCGTCAGAAACTTTAGTTTTCCTTTTTATCCATCCTTCAGCACTGGGCAAGAATTCTCTGTTCCCGTTGTGGGATCGTGTTCAAATAGCGACCAAAATCAGCAACTGGTGAAAACAGCCTCTTTATTCAGCAACCACAAGTTGTACAAGTTTGAGGTGGTGATGGAAACCCGAAATACCATCCTTACAGCAGCCTCTTTACACACAGTTCTTATAGAGATTAACACTCCATCACTATGGTGTCCCATTGTTTTATCTATTGTACACAAACGCTGGCTGCTACTCCCGATGGGATTGAGATTGTCTGTGTGATCTGCTTGCAGAACTAAGAGGTGACAGTCCTTTTGTCTTTTAAGTCAGCAAATGTTAGTAAAATTACTCGGCCTGTGTGCTCTAAATAAGTTAGCCATTGTACCTGCACTGAATAAAAGAATAAACGGAATTAAACTGTTTACTGCAGCTGGGTTGGGAGACTTGTTTAGTATTTGCCAGTGAGAGTTTCATTCATTCCTGCAATTTCATGGAAGCGCAGTCTCGATAGTCAGCTTCTTAAAGGGGACAGTGGCTGCGAGTCAGGGAAACTGATGTATTTATGTATTGATGTATTTATTCAGGTCCTGATAGATGGTTGGCAAGGGCTGATTAATATCGTATTCTTTCATGGTGATAAGATGGCAGGGAGGTATTGTTCTGAAAACATGTTGACAGTTATTGAGAGGTAGCATTTGATGCAGAAATAGGCCTAAACACTGCTTGTAGCAAGAGCTGGTAAGGGATGAAGGTGTGAAAAAGCAGTAATGAGTGTTTTAGCTTATTCTATTTTGTAATAGTAAAATATACTACAAAACTGTGAGTGAGTGAGTGAGTGAATGAATGAATGAAGCAAGCTATGTTACAGGAAAGAGTTATGGGTGAATGAAATGGGAATGCAATATTATTAGATACAGGGCTCCTGTGAGCAAGTTAGAAAAGACTTATGAATGACTTAATAGAAAGAGTTTGAGAGTGGGTTAGTAAAGAGACCTACAATACAATATCTCACACCACGTCATCGTCCTGCCAGCCTTGTGGGGTCGGAGAAACCGGAGCCAATCTTTACACAGGGCAGGTTTCTTCAGCGTCAAACATGACAGATATACACCTCCTGACTTCAGTCCATGTTCCATATCAGTAAGTGTGTCTTAACAGTTGCTCAACTCACCAGGCAATGTATGCCCTCTTGAATATTAATACAAGTAACACCCACAAAGCATCCAAACGTTTGCTACTCAGTGTGACTGGATTGGTGTCTGACCAGATGGTATGACTGACTGAATCCCTTCCCGCACTTGTAGATAGGCTGGTGTCTCCGCAGGGAAGACCAATCAATGAACCCCTTCCCACACACTGAGCAGGCGAATGGTCTCTCCCCGGTGTGGACCTGTTGGTGACTCTGCAGGTTGGAGGACTGAATGAATGCCTTCCCGCCAATGGAGCATGTAAACGGCCTCTCCCCGGTGTGGACCCGTGGTGTCTCTGCAGAGAAGATGAATCATTGAAGCCCTCCCCGCACATGGAGCAGGTGAATAGTCTCTCCCCGGTGACACTGCAGGGTGGATGAAGCGCTGAAAGTGCTTACCACACACAGAGGTGAACGGCCTCTCCCTGGTGTGGACCCGCTGGTGGGTAACCAGGGTGCATAACTGAACGAACGCCTTCCATCAGACAGAGCAGGTGTACGGCCTCTCCCTTGTGTGGACCCACTGGTGACTCTGGAAGTTGGAAGACCGGTTGAATGCTTTCCCACATACACAGCAGGTGAAAGGCCTCTCCCTAGAGTGGACCCGCTGGTGACTATGCAGAGTGGATAACTGAACGAACGCCTTCCTACACACGTTGCATGTGAAAGGCCTTGTCCTCCCGTCTGGACCCGCTGGGGGGTCACCAGGGCAGATGAATGGGTGAACCCCTTCCCACACACTGAGCAGGTGAATGGCCTCTCCCCAGTGTGATGGTGGCGATGGCTTTCGCAAACTCTGGAAGTTGAATTCCTTCCCGCAGTCCCCACATTTCCACTGTTTCTCCATCACGTGGGAATCCCCACCGCCCTCTAGTGTCAACAACCAGTTGAAGGACCACTCACAAATAGAACGTGTTCTATGTCTTGCTGCTGCGAATGAGGTGTTGCTATTTCAGTCTTTGTACCCGCTTAAAGCTCTTCCTACAGTCAGTTCACTGGTACACGCTCACTGAGGTCTGTGTACTTCGGTCTCACTGAAGTTTGAAACCTTTCAAAGCAGGCAGGACAGAAGACAAATAAAATATCCAGTGAGATTCAAAAGGCTGATAACATTCCTGTGCCAGTGAATCGATTGGCTCGATCAGATCTTGTTTTGAGATTACTGGCTGCAATTCCATCCGTTCTCATATCCTGCAAAATGGAGATTACAGAAGACATCACTGTCTACACAGGATAGAAACTCCAAACAGACAGTTTTGGTTCCTGTGGAACATTCTTTCTGCTCTCCCTCCCCCCAGAATTTGAATCTAAATACCACAGTCTCCCTCCATCCTCACTAGGTATTATTGCCCCATGTTCCAAATTCTCCATAAATGCTGAAAAATGTTGACTGATGGATCTATGCTCGCCTCTTCCTGCCCTGGACACAGCTTGTCACAGATTGAACTATGAGTGAGCCATTCAGCTCCTGGGATTTGCTCTGCTGTTCCATAAAATCAGGTCTGTGCTACTTTGGCCTTCACTCCATTTCCTGCTGTTCTCCGTAACCTTTCATATCCCTGTCATTTAAAATTCTCTTCAATTAAGCCTTGAATATATTCCATGAGCCAGTCTCCATTACTATCTGTGAGGGAGCATTCCACAGACTAACAAGAAAGGAATACATTCCTAATTTCTCCCTGAAATGGGAGACCACTTCCAGGCAGGTGGAGACTAGTTAGTTTAGAATCATGTTCAGCATGGACTGGATGGAATAAAGAGTCAGAAACGGAGCAGTTTAACCCCAGAATGGAAAGGGGGGGGTGAAAAAAGGAAGTGCCGTACTCACAGATGGTGGACAGAGAAAGGAAGTTGCAGTCCGAGGTGAAGCTCAACCTTCAATCGGGGGGAGGGGGGGGTGAAGAGAGGAGTCGCATCAGCTTCAGAAGCTCATGGTCAAACTTCCGCAGTCAGTCAATACGGCGGCTCTGATTGGCCGGCGGAACAATCGCCTTTCAGCTACCCAGGCATTCCAATTGGCTCACAATTGACCTGTGTGATGTCATGACATGTGGCCAATAGGAGAGAACCGTCTTGGAATACGAGATTGTCATCGGCCGGCTCCTTCCGGACGTCCCGCCCCGTATATGGACGTCACAATGCGGAAGTAGCCCGATCAGTTTCAGACTGATACCCCCAACTCTGAGCAACATCTGGGAGCAAAGCAATATCTCCCCCTTTCTATTCCTCATCCTGGGAGGGAGAGAGAAGAGGGAAAGCACTGTACACTTATACCAATTGGCGGCGGAGAGTGTAGAATGCAAGCGAAGGGGTTTCGGATTCGCTCTCTCAGATCCTCATGGCATTTATCAGAACTGGAACGTGAAAAGGGTCAGAGATTTGTCCAGTGTTATTAAATTGTTAAATATTCAACGTGCTTTTCGTGGTTTTCTCACATTTGATTATAATTAATTGTTGTAATTATGTGTTGTAGCTATGTCATATATTTCCAATTATGCTGTTATTGAAGGGGAAGGTAAGTGAGCATTGGACAGAGTGATACAGATGTCCAGCATGGGAACAGACCCCTCAGTCTAACTCGTTCATGCTGACCAGTTAATCTGGATAAATCTCGTTCCATTTACCAAAACTTGGCCTATATCCCTGTAAACCTTTCTTAATTCATTCACCCATCCAGATGCCTTTTAAATATTGTAATTGTAGCAGTCTCCACCACTTTCTCTGCAGATCATTCCATACGTACAAAGAGAGTCCATTCATCGGTCTAACAATGGCAGGGAAGAAACTCTTTCTGAACCTGTTGGTGCATGTGTTTCCAGATTCTGTATCTTCTGCCTGACCAAAGAGGTTGTGAGAGAGCATTAGGGGGTTGGAGGAGAATTTGATGATTTTGGCAGCATTTCTGCAGCAAAGAGAAGTGTAGGTGGAGACCATGGATGGTAGGTTGTCTTCCATGATGGTCTGCGATGTGCATAAAACCTTCTGTAGTATCTTACCATTCTGAGCAAAGCAGTAGCTGGACTAGGTCATTACACATCCAGATAGAACACTTTCTATAGTGCATCTGTAAAAGTTGGTGAGGGTCATTATTGATATGCCAAATTTCATAAGCCTCCTGAGGAAGGAGTGTTGTTGTGCTATCCTGACTGAGATTACCCCATCATTTTTCCAGATGGTGAGAACACTCAAACAACACACCGTGGAGTTTGCATTGCTGACAGAAAGCAGTTTGTGTTCAGCAGCAGCTTAGTCACTCACACACTAGGTGCTGTGAGATTAAAAGTACAAACAGCCATGAGGAACCAGAGGTTTTTCCAACCGACATTCAAACTGATCAGTCTCAACCTTGAAGTCTCAAACGAAATCTAGAAGTTCACTTAGTCAAAAGCTAATGGAGGCATCCTCATAAAATTACCAGATATTCTTGGAATCCTGAGAAGAATTCAAGTGAATCCTAGAAAGATATTGCATGTCTTGGACTATTCCCAAAAAGTGAATGAACTATCAAGATTCTATAAAGATTTGTGGGAACTATGGCAGGGAAGGAAAGAAAACTAGATTTACAATTTAATGCCATACACACTATTCTGCGATGTTATTCCTGTTGATTAGGTTTTCACATTTTTAAACAAAAAAAAAGAGCTGTTCTTCCAATTAATGACTGGGTTTTCAACTTCTCTTCAAAGTTAATAGTTTTTTTCTTCAAACTGAATGATTGTAACAAAACTGCATCTCATTGTTGAATTTTGAATCTGTAGGATGTGCTTAGTAAAGTTTGAATGAACAATATTTCAAAGTGAATTTTATCATTTTAAGTACCAAGACATTCTGGAGAGGAAAGACTTGTCCTTGTGTGTTTTGCAACACCTAATCAAGGTCAGTTCAATAAAAGAAGCAGACAGATTGATGCTCAAGTTGAGAGCTGGGGCAAAACAGCTGAAATAATGCAGGCAGTAGCACAGCAATTAGGGTTAGAAAGTTAGCCAAAAATACAAAAACAGGGAGGAAAGTTTCTTCAGCTTTCTTTTAAAAAGTTAACAAAATAAGTGTTGGTTCAATAGAAAATGAGTCTGGGGATTCAATAATGGAGGATAAAGAGATGGCAGATGAATTAAAAAAGAGCTTGAATCTGTTTTCACTAGAAAGGATACAAGTAACACCCTGGAACTAGCTGTAAATCAGGAATTGAAAGGGAGGAAGGAACTGAAGAAAATTACAATTACCAGGGAAGTAGTACTGAGTAAGCTGTTGGAACTACGGTTTGACAACTTCCGGGTACCTGAAGGATTTCATCTAAGACTCTTAAAGAAACACTAACCAGTGAAATAGTTAATGCATTGGTTTTAATTTTCCACAACGTCATTAGTTTCAGGGAAGATTTCTTTAAATTGTGGAAACTCTTTTTTTTCAAAAAGGGAGACAGAGAATGGGAAACTGCAGACCATTTACCTTAACATATTGTAGTGGTTCTGTTCGCCGAGCTGGAAGTTTTTGTTGCAAACGTTTCGTCCCCTGGCTAGGAGACATCATCAGTGCTGTGGAGCCTCCTGCGAAGCGCTTCTTTGATGTTTCTTCCGGCATTTATAGTGGTACCACTATAAATGCCGGAAGAAACATCAAAGAAGCGCTTCGCAGGAGGCTCCACAGCACTGATGATGTCTCCTAGCCAGGGGACGAAACATTTGCAACAAAAACTTCCAGCTCGGCGAACAGAACCACTACAACAAGCACCCGAGCTACAAATCTTCGCACAAACTTTGAACCTTAACATATGTCATAGGGAAAATGTCGAAAACTATAATTAAAGATGTTATGACAGGGCACTTGTACAAGTTCAAGGTAATCAGGCAGTGTGAATGTATTTTTGTCAATTGGAAATAATGTTGTAATAATGTTTTGAAGAACTGCCTCTTCCCAATGCGACTGAGCTAATGAGTCTCCGGTGCCAACAGAAAATGGTATCCCTTTCTCCAGTCCCCACATTTCCATGACTTCTCCGCAGTTGTGGTGTCCTTTTGGATCTTTGTTTCTGATGAGCAAGTGAAACTGTGATCACACTCAGGAAACATGCACAGTTACTCTCTGCTGCGAATAGTGTAACGTTTAGTGTAACCCCAGAGTTGGAGGGAGAAGCTGAATACACTGAGGATATTTTCCCTGGAGCATTGGAGGCTGAGGGGTGACCATGTCGACATTCATAAGGGGCATGGATAGGGTGAGTCCAAAACTAGTGCGGCATATGTTTGAAGTGAGAGGGGAATTTTAAAATTCTTCTGGTTGGGTGCATGAATAGAAAGGATTTAGAGGGATATGGGCCACATGCAGGAAAATTGGACTAGATTAATTTAGGATACGTGTTTGGCACAGACAAGTTGGACCGAAGGGTCTGTTTCCGTGCTGTATGACTTTAATCGTCTTCTGTGAAAGCAGAAATCTGATGGTGAAGACTGGAGTTTCAGGATGTTTTGCCCTTCCTGGGAGCAGAAATGTTTGACTGAAGTGTGTTGGTGTTAATGTCTTGATGTTCCATTTTGCTCCCACCTTCCTGGGGATGTTAACCAGGTTGTTCATCAAGAAGCTGCATTACACCCTGAATTGACAAATCTTTTTTGCTGAGTGAGGCAATACTTCCTTCAGGTTACGCTGTACCAAGGATCCAGTTACAAAAGGACAACTTGGTGGTGACAAACAGTAAAGAAGGTGAGGTGGGATGGGTGGAGAGTGTGTGTGCTTTGAACTGTTTAAAAAGCAGTTCCTTTTTCTATGCTTTTTTGCTGGGGGCGGGGTTCTGAAGGTGTAACAAAGCTGGGTCACAATAAAGGTTACCTGAACTTACTACCGGTCTCAGATTCTCATCGAAAGCTTTGAGCTCCAAGAGTTTTTAGTTTTAAAGCTGCTCATTTCTTTCAGCCTGCTGCACTAAGTTTCCAATGTTGCGTATGAAATGGAGCAGTGAATGAGTAACTAGTATCTTGAGAAATTGGGAATTTTTCAGGAGTGCAGACTGAGTCATTTCATTGACATTGTAAAGTGCAATGGCAGCACCGGGAGGTGTGGGCTGTGTTCACGAGTTACAATATGGAGGAGCCGGTATTGGAGTGGGGTGGATAGAGTTAAAGATCTCACATCACCAGGTTATAGTCCAACAGGTTTATTTGGAAGCACTCACTTTTGGAGTGCAGCTCCTTCATCGGGTAGCTGTGGAGCAGGGTAATGAGGCACAGATTTCATAGCAAAAGATCACAGTGTCATGCAACTGATAGGAGATATTCGAACAAGCCTAGATTGCTGTTACCTCTTCCATCTTTTAGAATGGGTTGCAGGTTTTGGTTCATTAATATAAATCTTTTAAACCACATTCTCGAGATGACTTAAGGTGTTATAAAAAATAGGTGACATCTCAGTTCAGACAATGCTTTAAAGGTGTGAGGTTCGAGTCTATCAGTATCCCAATCTTGAATCAGACTGGTTCTATTTCCAAAGTAGGAATGTATAAAATATTACATGGATTGCCTGCCTGCAGTTTACGTGCTCTTTGAGCAAAATTGAATGTATCTGCAAGAATAATCCTGCCAATACAAATTCACCCCAAAGAGATATGTGTGTGCATTCATGAGAGAATGTGAGTGTGTGCATGTAAGATTGTGTGCGTGCAGGTAAATTGTGAGTGTGATGGAGTATAAGCCTGTGTGTGTCTGAGAGAGAGCTGTGTATGAGAGAGGTATGGATAAAAGCAAGGGCTTGCGTTTTGTGAAAACAAGGAAGGGCAGGACATGTACAGTTAATGGTAGGGTCCTGGGTAATGGAGGGTGGCGGTGGTGAGGGATCAGGTACTTTTTTAGAGAGGCTGGGACTTTTTTCACTGGAGTGAAGGAGGCTGAGGGGTGACCTCATTGAGATTTATAAAATCATGAGGAGTGGAGGTAAGGTGAATAGCAAAGGATTCTTCCTTAGCATAAAACTAGGGGGTTGTTAAAATGAGCTCGAGGCTAGGTGACATATTTCTTTAAGGTGAGGGGAGAGAGATTTAAAAGGAACCTGACGGACAATGGTTTGACAGAAGGTGGTTTGCACATGGAATAAACTTGCTGAGGAACTGGTAGATGCAGGTCCAGTTACAATGTTTAAAGACAAATGGGTGGGTACATGAATGGAAAGATTTAGAGGGATATGGGCCAAATGCAGGGAAGTGGGACTAGTTTAGTTTCGGAATCCTGCTCGGCATGGACGAGTTGTTTCTGTGTTGAATACCTCTATGAACCAGAAGTGACCTTATTGAAAACCAATAGAATTTTGAAAGGGGCTTGACAGAATAGAGCTGAAAATGTGTTGCTGGAAAAGCGCAACAGGTCAGGCAGCATCCAAGAAACAGGAAATTCGACGTTTCGGACATAAGCCCTTCCTGTTCCTTGGATGCTGCCTGACCTGCTGCGCTTTTCTAGCAAAACATTTTCAGCTCTGATCTCCAGCATCTGCAGACCTCACTTTCTCCTCGAAGAGCTTGACAGAATATATACAGATAAAATGTTCCTTTGGTGGGGGTGGGGGGGGGCGGTGTTAAGGGAGTCATCGAATTCCGAAAATGTGGAAGTAAGCCATTCAGCCCATCCATTCCACACTGGCCCTCTGAAGAACATCCCACCCATACCTACCCCCTTACTCCATATTTCCCATGGATAATCCACCCTAATTTGCACATCCCTGAGCACTATAGGTAATTTAGCACAGCCAATCCACCCTAAATTGCACCCTAATCTATAAATTACCTTCTCAAAAGTGGAATATAAATGCAGAGCTTTTCTAAGAAAAATGTCAGTCTGACTCAACATTGGGACCCAGACAGAATTCACACCAGTTATTAGAAAAACTCTGCATTTCAATGACATTCTTGAGAAGGTCATTAAAAACAAGTTCAGGGATTAACATATCACAGAGCAGAAACCCATTCTAAAAGATGGAAGATTTAATCTAAAATTGTTTAATGTATCACATTTTCATGACACTGGACTGTATTTGCTACAAATTCCGGGATCACGATCTAATTCTCCACAACCACCTGATGAGGGAGCGGCGCTCCGAAAGCTAGTGCTTCTAAATAAACCTGTTGGATTCCAATCTGGTGTTGTGTGATTTTTAACTTTGTCCATGGGAAACTCATGAGTTGTGGGACTGGTAACAGTTGTTATTTTGTGATCCTGATGAAGGGCTTTTGGCCGAAACGTCGATTTCGCTGCACTTTGGCTGCTGCCTGAACTGCTGTGCTCGTCCAGCACCACTAATCCAGAATCTGGTTTCCAGCATCTGCAGTCATTGTTTTTACCATTTTGTAATCCATTCCAAGTGATAATTATCCTCTGCGCAGACACGGGTGAACAGCCTGTTTTTCTGCATTGTGCGGGATCAGGCTAGCAGCTTTTAAATCCTTATGTTCAGCAGCAGAAGCAAACTATAGATCAGCAATCGTATTCTGAGCGGTACTTCCAGCCCTCGTTAATCCCATTGGTCAACAGAGAGAGAGGGAGAGGATGTCACATCTAAAGTTCATACAGAATAGTTGTTTCGGTTGTTCAGTCAGTTGAGTTGGTTCTGCACTCAGATGAGAACAACAATGGAACACCTTAAATTCAAGGAATTTTGATGGGCAAATCGAAACTTGAAGAGATAATGTTCTTCCATTAATAACGTTGGGTGACCCAAATTAGACATTTTTATTGATAGCTCCATAATCATATTCCTGCTGGATTATTTTCTGGGCAAACTATTTCAGATGGGAGAAATTCTGTATCCTTGGAAGGCAGTGAAATAAAAAAAAGACTGTTTAAATCATTTTAACTGTGGACCCACGAGCTCTTGTCCATTAAATCTCTTTCTTTGCAGAAATAGCCCGTGAAAATGTCCATGTCCCTTTAAAATGCAGATTGCCCCTTTAGATATGAGGCCGTTCCGTTAGATGTCGGAATATCTGTTTAAATGGAGCCGTGAGCTTTCCCAATGTAGACAGGGCTCCTCGAAACGTGGCAGTGTCCCCCCCTGCAGCTGCAGAGCGAGACAGGAGAGTTTGTTTTTGTGAATGAGCAGTTGTAGCGCGAGGTGGCTGTTGCTTGGTGACGGTGAGGCTCCCCCGGCCCCGCCCATCCCCCCGTGCAGACGTCACGCGGGGGTGAAGGCGGTTGGGAGGAGAAGTCGCTCGAGCGGGGAAGCGGCGGCCGTTAGGAAAATGGCGCCGTGCGGCCCGGGGCAGACCCCCGTCACTGGTCACCGCCGCCTTCCTGGCGCAGCTGCTGTGTCACGGCCACACCGGCCGGCTGTACAGCAGGCAGGAGCCGGTGACCATTCTGGAGGCGGATGGGGTTAAGGGCCTGTTTGGGAACTGGTCGGCCGCCTGGGTGGTGGAGTTCTACTGGTCGTGGGGCGGCCCCTGTGTCAACTATGGGGCCACCTGGAAGGTACTGGGCCCGGGAGGTGAAAGGTGAGGCAGGTTGTGGGGGGGACGGAGGGGAAGGAATGTGGGGCCTGTCCTGTCATAGTCACATTTTACACTCACTTTCCATCTGTTTTTACTGGCGCTTGTGCTGTTTACCCCTCACTGTTTTATTAATCCTTGAGCTTTTTGCCCTCAATGTTTTTTAATCCTTTGCTGTTTATCCTCACTTTTTAAAAATCCTTGTGGTGTTTACTCTTGCTATTACTTGTGCAATTCCCTAGGGTAGTGTGGAAATACTAGTGAAGGAGATTAGGCTAGTGGAAGTACTGGTGAGGTAGATTATGCACCAGCATGTATATGTTCCTCAGTCACTGAAGGGGTAGGATCCGGTTGAGAATGGTTAGTAAAACATGTCGTGTACTAAGCCTTGTTAACAAGGACATTAGTTTGTAATTTGTCAAAGTATGCTTCTCATAGAGTTGTACAGACCCTTTGGGCCAACCTGTCCATGCCAACCAGATATCCAAAATAGTGACAGTGTAATGTTGGAAAAACACAGCAGCTCAGGCAGCATCCGAGGAGCAGGAGAATCGATGTTTCGGGCATAAGCCCTTCATCAGGCGAGCGTATGCCCGAAAGGAATCAAAAGATTGCAAATGAAGTGCTTATGCCCGAAACGTCGATTCTCCTGCTCCTCGGGTGTTGCCTGGCCTGCTGTGCTTTTACAGTACTTCACTCTTGCCTCTGATTTCCAGCATCTGCAGTCCTCACTTTCTCCTAGTTGGTTTCAACATTACTGTGAAGCCTCTTCCATGGAAGCCTACCTGGAAGAAGTTCTTCTTCTCCTCTGTCTACAAAGATCTGAGTCCCTCTCTCGCTGTACCCCCCAAGTCCTCTCCTCTGCCCAGAATTTATTCAGCCATGTCCTCAAGCAATTTGACTACCACAGCCATATCTCCTTTCTCATTGCTTGGCTACAGATCCATCTGATCCCACATGGACTCCGGGTCACATTCAGACCAACCCAGTTTGGACCTGAACAGGATACCAAGTACACACTACAAAACCTTCAACGATTCTCTTCCTGAATCCTCCACTCCACAGTGTCAGCCATCTACTTTACCTGCAGTCTGTCCTGCCCAAGCTCAGAGCCTCACTTTTCCCAGAACTGCAACCCAGATTCTACATCCTCAGAAAAGATTCCTGTTGAAGGGCTTATGTCCAAAATGTCAATTCTCATGCTCCTTGGATGCTGCCTGACCTGCTGTACTGTTCCAACACTCTCAACTCTGATCTCCAGCATCTGCAGTCCTCGCTTTCTCCGAGATAGCCCAAATTAATCTAGTCCCATTTGCCAGCACTTGGCTCATATCCCTCTAAACCCTTCCTATTCATATACCCATCCAGATACAATTACAACATTTAAAAGGTATCAGCCTCCACCACTTCCTCTGGCAGCTCCTTCCATACACGCACCACACTGTGCATGGAAATGTTGCCCCTTAGGTACCTTTTACATCTTTCCGCTCTCAACCTAAACCTATGCCCTCTAGTTCTGAACTTCACCCCTACAGCGGGGAAAGCACAGAGATTGAGCAGCCATACAAAATGCCAAGACAATAAAATGTCAAGCCGTGTGGGGAAAAAAAAGTTGTGGCTCTACCCTTTTTTCTCCTCTTGGTATTTGGACACTTAAAATCTGTCAGTCACACTAGAATCGCCACAGAGCATATTGCAGGGCGCGTGTTCAGTGGTGTCACCAAAACATTGGGCATGTTCCTTGCTGTCGGCAGAAAAAGTACAAGATCTTCTTTTGATGGACCGATATTGAGCACTGGAGGACCCGAAGGTGACTTATCCTCTTGCCAATCACAGCTCCCCTACTGTCTGAAAGCAGAAGCTGGACCATGACCTTCTGAAGCTGCTGCTGTTCCACTCTCTCAGAATGAAGATTGAGCTTCAGCCCAGACTGCAACTTCCTTCCTCTGTCTAACATCTGTGAGTACAACACTCTTTTCTCACTCCTATTTCTATTTATTTTTCATTCTGGGGTTTAATTGTTGACTTGCAGCAACCAAAAGGAGAGGGAACAAATCCAGGGAAGGGGCAGACTCAGGAAATGTTGGTCCAGGTCTGTGTCTCAATTGGCAAAATAGACCGGCAGGAGGCTGGAAGAATGCAGCAAGCCAGGCAGCATCAGGAGGTGGAGAAGTTGACGTTTCAGGTGTAACCCTTGTTCCAGACTGGTGATGGGTGTAGGGGAAGATGCAGAACAAGGTTGTGCTGGGGGCAGGGTGGTGAAGTGGAGATAGTTGGAGACAGGTAGAGGGTACAACTTGGTTGATCAGTGGGTGGAAGGAATCTGGTTGGTGGCAAGGAGGAGTGGAATGGGAGGGACTGGGAAGGGAGTCGGGGATGGAAAGGGAGGTTATTTAAAATTGGAAAACACAATGTTGAGGCTTCTGGGCTGTTGGCTGCCCAGGCAGAAGATGAGGTGTTCCTTTAATTTACGGTTTGGTTCGTTGTGGCAATGCAGGAGGCCTAAGGTGGTGATGTCAGAAAGGGAGTGGGAAGGGGAATTAAAATGGGTGGTGACAGGGAGGTCCATTCAGACTCTGCGGCTTCAGCTGTGGACCATTCCTCAAATTTACATTTGGTCTCCTCGATGTAGAAAAGACCGCAATTGACAAACACGTGACGAATACAGTACCGCAATTTGAAGTGATAGCCTTTGCTGTGGGAAAAAAAAACAGAAAGGAGGTGCATTGTTTAAATGCTGACATATTGGGATGTGGAGAAGGTGAGGTCTGCAGATACTGGAGATCAGAGTTGAAAAGTGTGGTGCTGGAAAAGCACAGCAGGTCAGGCAGCATCCAAGGAGTAGGACTGTCCACATTTTGGGCATGAGCCCTTCATCAGAAATGATGTATGGATGTACAAAGGGGGCTCAGCGTCCAGTGAACGCCAGTTGTCAGAAGTTGCAGCAAGCAATGAGCAAAGCAAGTGGTATGTGAGCAAGAGGAATTGAGTTCAGAATTAGGGATGTCTTCCTGCAGTTAGGGGGTCATTGAATATATCCAAGACTGCATTCATCTGATTTTTGAACATCAAATAAGTGAACATTTATGGAGAAAGGCAAGAAAATGATTTTAAGACCGGTATAGGACAGTTACAGAGTCATACAGCACAGAAACAGACCCTTCAGACCAACTAGTCCATGCTGAATATATTCACAAACTCAACTAGTCATAGCTGCCTGTGTTTGGCCCATGCCCCTCCGAACCTTTCCTATTCATGCACTTATCCAAATGCCTTTTAAATATTGTTACTGTACCTGCACCCACCACTTCCTCTGGATATTCATTCCACACAAACCACTCTGTAAAAAAAAAATCATGCCCCTCATTACTTTTTAAACCTTTCTCCTCTCACCTTCAAAATTTGCTCTCTAATCTTGAAACCCCCACCCAAGGGAAAGGACCTCCGCCTTTCATCTCATCTATCCCCTTCATGATTTTTATAAACCTCTAAAAGGTCACTTTTCAATCTCCTGTGGTCCAGTGAAAATGAGTGTGGTGCTGGAAAAAATACAGACAGCATCCGAGCAGCAGGAAAATCTACGTTTGGGCATAAGCTCTGATGAAGGACTTATGCCCGAATCATTGATTTTCCTGCTTTTCAGATGCTGCCAGTCCTGTGCTTTTCGAGCATCACACTCTGGACTCTGATCTCCAGCATCTGCAGCCCTCACTTTCTTCCAGTGAAAACATCTCAGCCTATCCACCGAGATGGAGGTAGATTCATATCCAGTTATGATCTGTGCAATGCTGGTCCAAGCTTGAAAGACCAAATGGCCTACTCCTGCTCCCAATTCTGACAGTGTCCAGGATGTTAACAGACCACAAGACATAGGAGCAGAAATAATGCCATTCTGCCCATCAGCTCTGCTCCAACATTTAATCATGGCTGATGAGTTTCTCAAGCCCATTCTTCCACTTTCTCCCTGTAACGCTCAATCCCCTTGATACTCAAGAACCGATCTGTCGCAGTCTTAAATTTTCTCAGTGACTTGTCCTCCACAGCCTTCTGTGGCAATGAATTCCATAGATTCACCGCTCTCTGGCTGATGAAGTTTCTCCTTGCCTCTATTCTGAAAGGTTTTCCCTTTACTCGAAGGCTGTGCCATCAAGTCCTAGTCTCTCCTACCAGTGGAAACATCTTCCCAATGTCCACTCTGGCCATGCTGTTCAGTATTCTGTATGTTTCAGTTAGATCCTCCTGAGTGTGGGCCTGGTCATCGGAATGATCCAGACCCTTCAGGATGAGGTTCAGCAAAGTAAAAATGGAGAGAGAGTGAGTGGGATGGAGATTTTCAGCTTCTCAGGAATAAGATAGGAAAGAGTGTTCACTATGAATTATAATTCATTAGATAGGCCGAGGAATAGTAGATGGAGTTTGATTTAGAGAAATGTGAGGTGTTGCATTTTGGAAAGGCAAATTGGGACAGGATGTATATACTAAATGGTCAGGTCCTGGGGAGTGTTCCTGAACCAAGAGACAGGAAGTGTAGGTTCCTTTCCTTGATAGTGGAGTCACAAGTAGAGATGGTAGTGAAGAACGTGTTTGGTATGCTTTCCTTTATTGGTCAGTGGATTGAGTATAGGAGTTGGGAGGTTATGCTGAGGCAGTAGAGGAGGTCATTTTTGGAGTACTGTACACAGTTCTGGTCTCTGTACTATAGGAAAGATGTTGTGAAACTTTCGAAAGGATTTTGAAGAGAGTTACAAGGCTGTTGCCAGAGTTGGTGAGTTTGAGCTACAGGGAGAGGCTGAGTCGGCCAGGAATGTTTTCCCTGGAGCATTAAAGGCTGAGGTGACCTTAGAAATTTCTAAGGTGCATGGATAGGGTGAATAGCCAAGGTTTGTTCCCAGGGTAGGGGAGTCCAGAACAAGAGGGGCATAGGTTGAAGGTGGGCGAGGAAAGGGACCTGAAAGGCATTTTTTTTCAAGCAGAGGGTGGTGCATGTATGGAACAAACTAACAGGGGAAGTGGAGGAGGCTGGTACAATTACAACATTTAAAAGGCATCTGGCTGAGTACATGAATAGAAAGGGTTTACAGGGATGTGGTCCAAATGCTAGCAAATGAGAGGAAATTAATTTAGGATATCTGTTCGCTGTGGACGAGATGGACGGAAGGGTCTGTTTCCATGCTATATGATTCTAATCGCCTTCGGTGAAAGCAGAAATGTGGTTATGAAGAATGGACTTTTTTGCCCTTACTGGGAGCAAAAGTTACAGTAAAATCTTTCAATTGAGAGACTGCAACTGAGTACATCTGGGATCTTGGTGGGAGATGGGAATTCATTGCACTGTGGAATGCAGCCCTATCCTATCCACACATTTCTGCTGGTGGATGAGACCAGGTGTCAAGATTAGGGGGAGTAGATTTAGGACAGACATTAGGAGGAACCACTATTCCCAGAGAGTCATGAATCTATGGAATTGTTTGCCCATGGAAGCACTAGAGGCAGCTTCATTAAGTATATTGAAGACACGGTTGGATAGGTTTTGCATGGTTGGGGACTTAAGGGTAGTTGGGACAATGCAGGGACGAGGAGCTGAGACGATGGATAAATCAGCCATGATCTTAATAAATGGCGGAGCCAAATGGCCTACTCTTGCTTCTATTATTATGAAACTATAACCTTGCATTTCCCATGGTTCACCATGGCATGTTGGAACCGACGGGCAATGAGTTGAGCATCCCTGAATACTTCTAAGTGCCCGTCACATTCTTCCTCATCTGAACAGATCCTGTGTATGCGTAGGGCTTGTCCATAAGGGGATGGCTGTTTTGGGTGGAAGCTGGAGAAGTGTAGCATCGTGAGGTTATGCGTGGTTTTGAGGTTGTGTGTGGTGCTGAGTTGCTGCCCATCCTTGATGGAGATGCAGGTGTCCAAGAATGAGACAGATAGTAGAGAATAGTCCAAGATGAGTTTGACGATGGGATGGAACATGTTGATATCACTGTATAGCTTTTTCCGTGACTCCTCTCCATGCATCCAGAAGAAGAAAATGTCGTCAATGTACCTGGTGTATAGTGTTGGTTTGAGGCCCTGCGTAGAGAAGTCGTCTTGTTTGAACCAATGCGTGAAAATGTTGGCATATTGGGGTGCAAATTTGGTCCCATGGCTGTTCTGTGTGTCTGGATGAAGAACTGGTTGTCAAAGGTGAAGATGTTGAGATCGAGGATAAAGTGGATGAGTTGTAGGATGGTGGTCAGAGATTGGCAATTGTTGGTGTTAAGTAATGAGGCTGTTGCCGTGATGCCGACATTGAGACTACTGGTCTGTGGGTGCTGAGTTTCTGTAAGAAATCTGTAGTGTCGTGACAGAAGCTAGGGGTTCCATGAATGATGGGTTTCAAGATGCCTTTGACATAGTTGGAGAGATTCTCACACAGTCCTATTGTCAGGGATGTGCAAGTTAGGATGGATTAGCCATGGGAAATACAGAGTAAGGGGGTAGGTATGGGTGGGATGCAAAATAGAGGGCCAGAATGGGCCGAACGACCTGCTTCCAAGTTGTCAGGATTCTATGACGCCCCCAACGAAGGAGAATTGTATCTGCATCTATCCTGTTAAACCCCTTTCAGAATTCTACTAGTTTGAATAAGATGACTTCTGGTTCATAGAGGTATACAGCACGGTCCAACCCCTTCATGCTGACCAGGATTCCCAAATTAAACTCGTCCCATTTGCCTGCATTTGGCCCATATCGCTCTAAACCTTTCTCTTCATGTACCCATCTAAATGTCATTTAAATGTTGTAGCTGTACCTGCATCTACCATATCCTCAGCAAATTCATTCCACATGCAAGCAACATTCTGTCAAAACGTTGCCTTTCAGGTTCCTTTTAAATCTCCCTCCTCTCACGTTAAAACAATATGCCCCTCAATTTTGAGCACCCCGACGTGAAGGAACAGCCCTTTGCTATAATCCTTACCTGCACGCATCAGATTTTATAAATCTCAATGAGGTCACCCCAAAATTTCCTGTGCTCCACCCTCTCCTTATAACTCAAACCCTCCAGTCCTGGTAACTTTCTGGTAAATCTTTACCGAACCCCCTCTAATAGAGTTCTTCCTATAACAGGGTCACCAGAACTGTACTCAGTATTCTAAAATGGCCTCACCAACATTCTGTACAACCTCAACATGATGTCTCAACTTGGAAACTCAACAGCGTGAACAATGAAGGCATTTGTGCGAAATGCCTTCTTAACCACCCAACCTACCAGTGATGCAACTTTCAAAGAACTGTGTACCTGAACTCCTACTCCTCCATGTCTCTCTGTTTTACAACATGACCCAGCAATCCCTCACTTTTATTCATAACACACACACAAACACCCCAACACTCCATCACACAAACTTTACCAAGCATGTGCACATGCTTGCATGCACTCTCCACACAAATCCACATGCATACAGAGTCTCTCATGCATGCGCACACAAACTCAACTCTGTGGAGTGACTTTGTATTGGCAGAATTATATTTGCAGATTCATTCAATTTTGCTCAAAAAGCACACAATTTGCAGGCAGTCAATCCATGTAATTTTTATAAATTCCTATTTTGGAAATAGAACCACTCTGATTCAAGATTGGAATACTGACAGACTCAAGCACTTTTCATGGATTGTTTGAACTGAGATCCCACCTTTTTTTAAAATAAAACCTTATGTCATCTAGAGAACGTGACTTAAAAGAGAAGCGAGTCAAACAGTCAGGGCAGGCAGGGACAAGGTAGGACTAATAAATTAAACTGCATTTATTTTAATGCAAGGGGCCTAACAGGGAACGCAGATGAACTCCGGGCATGGTTAGGAACATGGGACTGGGATATCATAGCAATTACAGAAACATGGCTCAGGGATGGGCAGGACCAGCAGCTTAATGTTCCAGGATACAAGTGCTACAGGAAGGATAGGAGCGGAGGCAAGAGAGGAGGGGGGCGGTGGTAGGGGGTGGCATTTTTGATAAGGGATAGCATTACAGCTGTGCTGAGGGAGGATATTACCAGAAATATATCCAGGGAAGCTATTTGGGTGGAACTGAGAAATAAGAAAGGGAGTATAACCTTATTGGGATTGTATTATAGACCCTCTAATAGTCAGAGGGAAATTGAGAAACAAACTTGTAAGCAGATCTTAGTTATGTGTAAGAAAAATAGGGTGGTAATAATAGGGGATTTTAACTTTCCAAACATAGACTGGGACTGCCATCGTGTTAAGTGTTTAGATGGAGAGGAATTTGTCAAGTGTGTACAAGACAATTTTCTGGTTCAGTATGCAGATGTACCTACTAGAGAAGGTGCAAAACTTGACTTACTCTTGGGAAATAAGGCAGGGTAGATGACTGAGGTGTTAGTGGGGGAGCACTTTGGAGCCAGCGACCATAATTCTATTGGATTTAAAATAATGATGGAAAAGGATCGACCAGGTTGTAAATTGGAGAAAGGCCAATTGTGACGGTATTAGGCAAGAACTTTTGAAAGCTGGTTGGGGGCAAATGTTCGCAGGTAAAGGGATGGCTGGAAAATGGGAAGCCTTCAGAAATGTGGTAAAGAGAATCCAGAGAGAGTATATTCCTGTTAGGGTGAAAGAAAGGCTGGTAGATATAAGGAATGCTAGATGACGAAAGAAATTGAGGGTTTGGTTAAGAAAAAGGAAGCATACGTTGTGCATAGTGAATCCTTAGAGTATAAAGGAAGTAGGAATATACTTAAGTGGTAAATCAGGAGGGCAAAAAGTGGACATGAGGTAGCTTCGGCAAGTAGAATTAAGGAGAATCCAAAGAGTTTTTACATACATATTAAGGACAAAAGGGTAACTAGGGAGAGAATAGGGCCCCTCAAAGATCAGCAAGGCGGTCTTTGTGTGGAGCTGCAGAAAATGAGGGAGATACTAAATTAGTATTTTCCATCAGTATTTACTGTGGAAAAGGAAATGGAAGGTATAGATTGTAGGGAAATAGATGGTGACATCTTGCAAAATGTCCATATTACAGAGGAAGAATTTATCCTAACAGTGGATAAATTCCCAGGACCTGATCAGGTGTACCCTCAACTCTGTGGGAAGCTGGAGAAGTGATTGCTGGCCCTCTTGCTGAGATTTGTATCATTGATAGTCAACAGGTGAGGTGCTGGAAGACTGGAGGTTGGCTAACGTGTTGCCACTGTTTATGAAGGGTGGTAAGGACAAGCCAGCAAACTATAGACCAGTGAGCCTGACCTCTGAGGTGGGCAAGTTGTTGGAGGGAATCCTGAGGGACAGGATGTACATGTACTTGGAAAGGCAAGGACTGATTAGGGATAGTCAGATTGGGGTTTTTTGAGGAAGTAACAAAGAAGATTGATGAGGACAGAGTGGTAGATGTGATGTGTATGGAATTCAGTAAGGCATTCGACAAGGTTGCCCATGGGAGACTGATTAGCAAGGTTAGATCTCATGGAATACAGCGAGAACTAGCCATTTGGATACATAACTAGCTCAAAAGGTAGAAGACGGAGGGTGGTGGTGGAGGGTTGTTTTTCAGACTGGAGGCCTGTGACCAGTGGAGTGTCACAAGGATCAGTGCTGGGTCCTCTACTTTTTGTCGTTTACATAAATGGTTTGGATGTAACCATAAGAGGAACAGTTAGTAAGTTTGCAGATGCCTCCAAAATTGGGAGTGTAGTGTACAGCGGAAGAGGGTTACCTCCGATTACAATAGGATCTTGACCAGATGGGCCAATGGGCTGAGAAGTGGCAGATGTCGTTGAATTCAGATAAATCTGAGGTGCTGCATTTTGGGAAAGCAAATCTTAGTGGGACTAATACACTTCATTGTAAGGATCAACCAGGCAAAAGTGAGGACTGCAGATGCTGGAAACCAGAGTTTCGATCAGAGTGGTGCTGGAAAAGAGCTCTATTCCTGATGAAGGGCTTTTGCCCGAAATGTCGATTTTCCTGTTCCTTGGATGCTACCTGACCTGCTGTGCTTTTCCAGCACCACTCTGATCTAAAGACTTAATGGTAAGGTCCTAGGGAGTGTTGCTGAACAAAGAAACCTCGGAGTGCAGGTTCATAGCTCCTTGAAAGTGGAGTTGCAGGTAGATAGGATAGTGAAGAGAGCTTTTGGTATGCTTTCTTTTATTGGTCAGAGTATTGAGTACAGGAGTTGTGAGGTCATGTTGCGGCTGTACAGAACATTGGTAGGGCATTGTTGGAATATTATGTGCAATTCTGGTCTCCTTCCTATCGGGAAGATGTTGTGAAACTTGAAAGGGTTCAGAAAAGATTTACAAGGATGTTGCCAAAGTTGGAGGATTTGAGCTATGGGGAGAGGCTGAACAGGCTGGGGCTGTTTTCCCTGGAGAGTCGGAGGTTGAGGGGTGACCTCATAAGAGGTTGACAAATTTATGAGGGGCATGGATAGGGTAAATAGACTAAGTCTTTTCCCTGGGGTCAGGGTGTCCAAATCTAGAGGGCATAGGTTTAGGGTGAGAGGGGAAAGATATAAAAGAGACCTAAGGGGCAACTTTTTGACTCAGAGGGTGGTGCATGTATGGAATGAGCTGCCAGAGGAAGTGGTGGAGGCTGGTACAATTGCAACATTTAAGAGGCATTTGGATGGATACATGAATAGGAAGGGTTTGGTGGGATATGGGCCAGGTGCTGGCAAGTGGGACTTGATTTGGTTAGGATATCTGGTCGCTGTGGACAAGTTGGACCGAAGGGTCTGTTTCCATGCTGTACATCCCTATGACTCTATGTTCTGGGATTTACATATTAATGATCTGAAACCTGCAACCCGTTTTAAAAGAGGAAAGACTGAATAGCAACCTTAGGTTGTTCAATATATCCTATCAGTTGCATGACACTGTGATCTTTTGCTATAAAATCTCTGTCTTATGCTCATGCACCACAGCTCCCCGATGAAGGAGCAGTGCTCAAAAAGCTAGTGCTTCCAAATAAACCTGTTGGACTGTAACCTGGTGTTGTGTGATTTTTAACTTTACCCACCCCAGTCCAATACCGGCACCTCCACAACATTTTTAGTGAACACAGCCCACACCTCCTGGTGCTGCCAGGAAACATTACAATGCTGATGAAGCGAAGCACTCTGCACTCCTGAAAAACTTAGAATTTCAAATAATACTAGCTACTCATTCACTGCTTCTGCTGATACATGACATTGGAAACTCTGTGCAAGGAGGCTGAAAGAAAGGAGCAGCTTTAAAACAAATCCTCTTGGAGTTCAAATCTTTCAATGAGAGTCTAAGCCAGTTGATAAGTTCAGGTAACCTTTCTTGCGAACCAACTTTGTTACAGCTTCAAATCCCCTCAGCAAAAAGGCACAGAAAAGATAGCTGTTTTTAATCAGCTCAAGGTCAAAGCTCACACACTCCCCATTCCACTTTCTTTACTATTGGTCGCCACCGAGTTGTCCCTTTGTAATCGGATCCTTGGTACAGCCGTAACCCGGAGGAGGTGTTGCCTCATTCAGCAATTTCACCCCATACACTGCATCTAAGTCAGTTTCTTCCCACTCGTTTGCCCAAATGGGACAGTGTTGAGTCATCCATATTGCTGTGGGTTGGCAGGGCACAGGCAAGGGTAAAGCCCTTACCGCACTCTGAGCAGCTGAAGGCCTCTCCCTGGCGTGGACCCACTGGTGCCTCAGCAGAACGCATAACTCGCTGAAGGCCTTCCCACACTCTGTGCAGAGGAACAGCCTTTCCTGCAGTCTCCACACTTCCATGGTTTGTCCATAGGGCAGGATTCCTCTGGTTTCTCCATGGCCAAAGCTGTAGCCGCACACAAGTGAGTGAGTGTATAGCAACTTCGTGCCATGAATTCCTCTTTCCAGGCTGTTTCAGGTTCCACACTCCAAGGTCATGTTGCGGCTGTACAGGACATTGGTTAGGCCACTGTTGGAATATTGCATGCAGTTCTGGTCTCCTTCCTATCGGGAAGATGTTGTGAAACTTGAAAGGATCCAGAGAAGATTTACAAGGGTTGGAGGATTTGAGCTATGGGGAGAGGCTGAACAGGCTGGGGCTGTTTTCCCTGGAGCATCGGAGGTTGAGGGGTGACCTTATAGAGGTGTACAAAATCATGAGGGGCATGGATAGAATTAATAGACAGTCTTTTCCTTGGGGTTGGGGAGTCCAAAACTAGAGGGTGTAGGTTTAGGGTGAGAGGGGAAGGATATGAACGAGACCTAAGGGGCAACCTTTTCACACAGGGTGGTACGTGTATGGAATGAACTGCCAGAGGAAGTGGTGGAGGCTGATATAATTGTAACATTTAAAAGGCATTTGGATGAATAGGAAAGGTTTGGAGGGATATGGGCCAGTGCTGGTAGGTGGGACTCGATTGTGTTGAGATATCCGGTCAGCATGGGCGGGTTGGACTGAAGGGTCTGTTTCCATGCTGTACATCTGTCTCTTATGATAATTGGTAAACAAGTTAAGTCATAAAGGTTAGGTCATCTTTATCCTGAGATACAAAGGACTTGCAGCTTGCAGAATGTGGTTAGTACTTTCTCATCGGTCTACTTCTGCATTCTAATGGTTTTAGTAGTTATTTATACAGCTATAGACACAAACAGCAGCTCGTCACGTAGCAATGCAGAAGCAATCTTGTGCAGCTCCTTCAGCCATTTTATCCTACCTTCCAGAGGCCCCATATCCTCTCACTCTCCCTCCATTCTCACTTTGTTGAACCTAATCCCATCTCATCCTGAAGTGTCTGGTTCATGCTGATTAACAGGTGTTACAAAGCTAGTACCTTTTTTTCCTGAAAGATGTTCCTTGGCTCAAGGAGACTGTGTCTTTGATTTTTTTTTCCCCAGAGGGATAATAAACTGGGTCAATCTCCGATCAGTCTGCTTTGGTACAGAGATGAAAAGGATTTTAAGATGCCTTTTGTTTATATGTAAACTGATGAGATTTCAGGCCAAAGTGGTCATATTTTAGAAGTGGCCTGTATATTTAAAAAAAAGGGGGCGTAGTCAGCTCTTGAGCTGAGCAGTTTTAGTTCATCTTGAACTGGTTGGAAGCTGTGTGGCATTGCTCTCTCGCGCGCTCTCTACTTCAATCTGTAGGCATGTGTTCTATTTATACTGATTTTCAGATTGAGTTTGCTTATTGGGACTGTTGTATATATTCAAACAGCATAATTACTTTCTAGTTGGATAGGCTGACCTCTGTAGGTGTTCTTTATTCTGATCTTTGTGTTTAATGATGTAATTTTATGAATAATTCTCCGTTTTAAAATCTAGTCATCAACCAAGCAAACTTATTCCAGGTAATTTTTACTGTACACTTACCAAAACAAATTGCAAAGTCATGGTGTGGGGCTGCCTGCTTAAGAATGTTTTGCATGGTCTGGTTTAGTCCATAACACAGGCCCACACACAGGGAGATCTAATTGAAAAATACCGAACACTGAATGGCCTGGGCAGAGTGGACGTTGGAAGATGCTTCCACTGACAGAAGAGACTAGGAACCGAGGCCACAGCCTTCGAGTAAAGGGAAGACCTCTTAGAACAGAGATAAGGAGGAACCTTTCAGCCAGAGAGTGGCGAATCTATTGAATTCATTGCCACTGATGGCTGTGCAGGCCAGGTCACTGAGGATATTTAAGACCGAGATAGATAGGCTCTCGAGTATCAAGGGGATCGAGAGTTACGGGGAGAAAGCGGGAGAATGGGATTGAGAAACTTATCAGCCATGATTGAATGGTATGAAGATACCTGATGGCTGAATAGCCTAATTTTGTGCTCCAATGTTTCATGGTCTCTTGCTGTCCTTAGACTCATGAGGGTGAGAATTGGGAGCAGGATGCCATTTGGTCTTTCGGGCCTGCACCAGCATTGAACAGATCATAACTGGATATGAATATACCTGCATAGGTAGATATGCTGGGACATTTTTCACTGCAGCACAGGAGGTTGAGAGGTGACCTTAGTTTATAAAGTCAAGAAGGGATATTGATGAGGTGCGTGGCAGATGCTGTTTCCTTCGTGTGGGGGTTTCAGGATTAGGGAGTACATTTTTAAGGTGAGAGGAGAAAGATTTAAAAAAAAAAGACATGAAGAGTACTTTTTTCTTTTGATTCCACACACAAACCACTCTCTTTCAATGTCCTGAGGAAATGGTGGATGCAGGAATAGTGATAACATTTAAAAGACATTTGGATAAGTGCATTAATAGGAAAGGTTTGAAGGGATATAGGCCAAACTAGATGGGATTAGTTTAGTTTGTGAATATAGTCAGCATGAATTAATTGGACTGAAGGGTCTGTTTCTGTTCTGTATTACTCTGCAACTGTTCTGTACTGGTCTTCAAAACTTTTTTTTTAATTTCCCCCATCACCATACACTTTGTTGTTCAAAAATCCGATGAACTCAGCCTTGAATATATTCAATGACCCCCTAACTGCAGGAAGACATTCCTACTTCTGAACTCAACTCCACTTGCTAATATACCACTTGCCTTGCTGAATGCTTGTTTCACCTCTCTGACAATTGGCATTGACTAGTGTAGAAGGACGCTGAGCCTCCTTTGTACATCCACACATCATTCCTGTTGAAGGGCCCATGTCTGAAACGTCGACTCTCCTGGTCCTCGGATACTGTCTGACCTGCTGTGCTTTTCCAGCGCCACACTTTGACTCTTAATGTCTAGCATCTACAGTCCTCACTTCCTTCACATCCCAATGTGTCACTTTTAAACAATGCAACTCCTTTCTGATTTTTATTCCACATTAAAGGCTACATTATCACATTGTGGTAATGCAATTGCCATGTGTTTGCCAACTGAGAACAGACCTGGACCAACGTTTCCATAGTCCGTCCTGCATTCACTCCCTTTCCTTTCACTTGCTGTAAGTCAATAATTGAAGCCCAGAATGCAAAACAAGAAATGGAAATGAGAGTGTGTACCTCACAGATATTGGACAGAGGAATGAAGTTGCAGTCTGGGGTCGCAGCTCAACCATTCAGAGATGAGCAGCTTCCAAAGCTCATGGTCCGACTTCCGCATTCAGAGAATGGGGAGCTCTGACTGGCAGGAGGTCCAGTCTCTTTCCGATCCTCCAGGGCGCTCTATTGGTCCATCAAAAGAAGGTCGCAAACCGTTTGTGCGGAAATCTAGGAGTATACGCAGATTTTTGCTGACACCGAAGAGCATAAGCAGTCCTTTGCTGCCCCTGACTCTTGTCCGACATAGTTGGAACCTATATCACAAGACTAGGAATACACCACTCACCCATTACAGCCTATACCTAACTGCACATATTTCAGTGCAGATTCAGAAAAGTGCCTGCAGCTTTTTAATAAAATTGAAGATGCTTTAATGATGTTTCTGAATATATCACTGTAGCTATTCTTCATTTTAAAGATCAGCCATTTCTCATGCACCCCCATCTCTCATATAGACTCATCAACATCCATTCTCTCTCTTTCTCTTTAGAAAGTCTTGATACAGCAATCAAAGAAGTCTTGAGCCACGAGAAATAACAGGTACTAGGGGGAAAAGGGAAAGAGAATGGTTGGGGGTCTAGAGAGAGAAAATTGACAGGGGTTGGGGGGACAGGAAGAGAATGGACAGCGGGCAGCGACAGCACAAATCCCACCTTTCCCAGGACCTCAGCAGTTACTTCTCAATATACACATGGCCATGGCAGCAGAATCATATAATCCCTGCAGGCTATTTGGCCCATCTAATTCACAGGAGAAAGTGAGGTCTGCAGATGCTGGAGATCAGAGCTGAAAATATGTTGAATTCCTGATGAAGGGCTTATGCCCAAAACATTGAATTTCTTGTTCCTTGGATACTGCCTGACCTGCTGCGCTTTTCCGGCAACACATTTTCAGCCATCTAATTCACACCAAACTTCCAAACAGCATCCCACCAGACCAACTCACCTACCATATAGCTCTGCAGCTCCCCATGGCTTACCCACCCTAAACTGCAGATTGTTGGACTGTGGGTAGAAACCGCAGCACCCAGAGCTAAACCATGCACAAAGTCCACACAGACAGTCCCCAAAGGCTGGAATCAAACCCAGGTCCCTGGCGATGTGAGGCAGCAGCACTAGCCACAGAGTCACTGTGCTGCCCATAGCTTTGGGGTTCTGCTTTGTCTTTGTAGCTTCTGACTGGCTGTCTCCTCCTGACATTGTTGGACCACACCCACTGCAGCCTCCCTTTCCCACCTCTCCAGCCCTAAGCATGTTGGTTCCTGAATCCTGGTGCCATCTGGCCTCCTGCTGCCAACTGCAGAGAACAGAGACGATTGTCACTATTCTGTCCCTTACCGTCACCTTTCTCTCCTCCCCCCCCCCCCCCCCCAACTTTGTTCTTCCTCCCACCACCCAGCCAGTTAACTTCTCCCCCCCCCCCCTGCAGCCCTCTCTCAAATCCCCTTTACCTGCGTGATTCACACTCACACCCACCTGATCCTGTCCACTGACCCAATGAGAAGGCTCTGTCTGGAGATGAATGACCATTACCCGGAATAAAATGCTGGTTAACTTTTCCCCCTGATGTGTATGCAGCCTGGCTTCCAGCTCCAATTCTGAGCCGAAGGTCCTCCAGCATGTGTTTGCTCTCATCCAGAGCCTCCCACCTTCTGCAAAACAAAACACAAGTCCCACCCTGTACTGTCCAATGCGTGTTGTGTAACTGCTCAATTGTTTTTAGTGGCTGAGCAGAGGCTGATAGCCAAGTTCGGAACCCATGAGGATGGTCTCAACAGGGACTTTGGGTGACCCCACTACATTATACACACTCTCTCTCACACAGTCACACAGACCCTCTCATATACACATGGTCTCTCAGACACACACATACAAACACACCCCACTCACACCCATGCACACGCCTTCTCAGAGGCTTATACTCCATCACACAGACAAACTTTACCAAGCATGCACACATGCAAACACATACACATGGGTCTATGGGGTGAATTTACATTTGCAGATACATTCAATGTGCACTTTCTGAGCAGAAATCGGCAGGTAGTCAATCCATGTATTATTTTCTAAATTCCTACTTTGATAATAGAACCAGTCTGATTCAAGATTCGGATACAGACACACTCAAACTTCACACCTTTCATACATTGTGAGAGCTGAGCTGTCACCTATTTTTATAAAACCTTAAGTCATCTCGAGACTGTGACTTAAAAAGTGCTCTGGGATTTATACATTAATGAATCAAAACCTGCAACCCATTCTAAAAGATGAAAGACTTAACAGCAATCCAGGTTTTTTTCAATATATACTTTCTGTTCTATGACACTGATCTTTCGCTATAAATTCTGTGTCTTATGATCCTGCTCCACAGCTACCCGATGAAGGAGCAGCGCTCTGAAAGCTAGTGCGTCCAAATAAACCTATTGGACTATAACCTGGTGCTTTTTAACTTAACTATGATTTTTAATTTTACCCACCCCAGTCCAACACCGGCTCCTCCACATCGTTTTTAGTGAACACGGCCCACACCCTTTACTGCTGCCAGTAAACTTTACAATGCTGATGAAATGGTGCAGTAGCTGCACTCCTGAAAAATTTACAATTTTTAACGATAGTAGCTACTCATTCACTGCTCCATCTGATACACAACATTGGAAACTTAGTGCAGGAGGCTGAAAGAAATGAGCAGCTTTAAAACAAAAACCATTTGGAGCTCAAAGCTGGTGCTTCAGCAGGTCAGAGGATTTGCTGAAGGCCTTCCCGCAGTCGGGACAGCTGAAGGGCCTTTCCCCTGTATGGACCCGCCGGTGGGTCAGCAGGGCAGAGGAATCACCGAAGGCCTGCCCGCAGTCAGGGCAGGAGAATGGCCTCTCCCCTGTGTGGACCCGCTGGTGCTTCAGCAGGTCGGAGGAATTGCTGAAGGCCTTCCCACACTCTGAGCAGCTGAAGGGCCTCTCCCCCGCCCGGACCCGCTTGCGGGTCAACAGAGTGGTGGAATTGCTGAAGGCCTTGCCGCACTCGGGGCAGCTGAATGGCCTCTCCCCAGTGTGGCTGCGCCGATAAGTCTCCAGGACAGACGGGGCATGAAAGCCTTTCCCACAATTATCACAATCTTCCATGGTTTCTCCATGGCTGAAGCTTCAGCTGTACACAAATACGTGTACAACCCCCTTCCCGCTGTGAATTCCTGTTTTCAGGCCATATAGCTGTTACACACTCCACGCTCAGTGCGCTGCGACACTAGGGTCTCTCATCTAGTCCCACTGATGCTGAAATAGTACTCAAACAAGAACCAAAAAGCTTGTTTCCTTCTCACAGAATCATAGTTGAAAATTGTTGTGGTCCTGATGGATTGGGTGACTGTCAGACATTGATGTCAAAGTGAGGACTGCAGTCGCTGGAGAGTCAGAGTCAAAAAGTGCAGCGCTGGAAAGGCACAGCAGGTCAGGCAGCATCCGAGGAGCAGGAGAGTCAATGTTTCCGGCATAACACTTACACCTGTTCATTTTGAAACTTCTGTCTTCAGATCTGCAAAAAGAAATTATAAAATTCATCACTGTCAGTGCAGGGTAGAAATTCAGAACAAGCAATTCTACTTTCTGCAGAATATTCTTTTCTTATTCCACAAAATTGAAAACACCATCCCACTCTGTCTCCCCCTCTGTTCTCACTCCGCTCTAACTAATTCTTACGGGGCAACCAACAAGGTGACTTTGTCACTGTATGAGTTCAAAATTAATATGAAAGAAGTCTTCGATAAGTTGTTGGCACTGAGAAGATGACAAGGCACTGGGACTCAATGAAATGTATCCAAGGATCTTGAAGAAAAGGACGACAGAAATTGTGGGAGCACTCACCATAATTCAACAGTCTTCCATGGAATTGGAGGAAGTGACTGGAAAACTGCAAACATTATAGCCTTATTTAAGGAAGGTTGTAAAGATATACTCAGCAATTATAGGGCAGCCAGTTTAAATTTGGTGGAAAAGCAGAAATAGTTATTCTGGTCAAAATTAGTAGTCACATGGAGAAAGGTGGATTGATTAGGAAGAGTCAGCTTGGGATTGCTGAAGGGAACATTGCATTTCACTAACATGATGGTGTTTTTTGCAAAGTTACAGGCTTGACGAGGATAACACTTCAGCTCTCCTCTTTGTTATCTATCCTGGCTGTCCTAGGGAGTCTGGTACCCCTCCAGCCTTGACGTTAGGCTGAATTTGAGGGGTTTAAAGCACCAAAGTGTGACTTCAAATTACTTGGCTGCACGGGGGTCTCAGTTTTGCTATCGTATCTCTCCCATAAAGGCTGACAGAACAGGCTGTGTACAGGAGTCTGCTGGCACCACCTTCATTAATCAAAAGGGAAAGAGCTAATGATTCAGCACCTCAGTAAATCTTGAGGCAGTCTTAGCTCCTATGCACATGTTGGGATGCATGTAAGGAGATGTTTATATTTTGCTTCTGTACTGAGAATTCATAAATTGAAGCCAGTGTACATTTTAAAAATATTCAAGATTAAAAGAGGAGATCAACATTATACAACAATCCAACAACCCCGTCCCAAGACAACATGTGCCTGACTCTCACAAAGCTGGCGGCCGGTTGCCCGGGAAACCCGAGAGCTCCTTCCCCGGTGAAGTAAACACTGGGCCTGTGGGGCTTTTATTCGCGGCCTGCGGCCTCCCCCTAGGAGTTTATAAACTCCCCAGTCTCCCTCCTCCCGCGGTTCCCAATCCTACCCTGTCTCACTGTCTCCTCTCCCCGGGGGCAGGAGCCAGGTCTTGGCGCTCGGGCCTGGCGACCTCCCCGGGATGTTTCTGAAACCTGGTCCTGTTCTGAAGAAGGATCCCCGGACCCGAAACACGTCCTCACATTTCTCTCAACACGAGCTGCCGGACCTGCTCAGCTTTTCCAGCGGTTTCTGTTCTTGTTCCTTCAGCCGCCGGCGCCATTCCTCTCCCACACTCAGTAACACTGTCTTTGTCCCATTGCACATGCGCCAACTGACAGGGGGAGGGCGTCCCATCTGGTGACGTCATCACCCGCCGAGGGGGCGCGGTTGGAGGAATCCTCCAAGAATTCGGAGACAATGGGGGCGGGGCGATCGTTTTTCCCGCCCCCAGCCACTTGAAAGGTGGGTTTCTTTAAAGTTTGAATGTAGTTTTCTTTCAATTTTCAGAAATGTTATTCCAGACCTCTGGAAGGCTGAAGCATTGAGAAACTTGCAAACATAAACAAAAGGATACGAATAAAATTCATAAAAATAGCTAAGGCAAATTACGAAATAATTCCAGCACAAAATATCAAACAGAATAGCAAGAGCTTCTATTGGTGTGCTGAAGGGAACAAAATCGCTGAAACCGCTGAGTTAATAGGGGAACACTGAAATAGCAGAGCTGCTAAATCAAAACTTTCATCAGCTTTCACATTGGAGGACAGCAATACTATCCTTATTGGAACAGGCAAGTCAGAGGCTGTAGAAAGGGTAGAACTTAAACAATCAACGTTGACATGTACACTATCAGGATTGAGGGCGGACAGGTCCCCTGAGCCTAATGGCCCACATTCTAATGTACTAAAGCAAGTGGCGGTAGAGATAGTGGCTTCGTTAGTTACAATATTCCAAAATTCCTTGGACATAAGAAAGATTAATTGACTTTATTTAAGACTGAGATGGGTAGATTCTTGATTGTCAAGGTGATCAATGGTTACGGGAGAAAGCGCCAGACAGGAGTTGACTTCAGCCGTGATTGGATGATGGAGCAGACTTGCTGGCTGAATGGCCTCATTTCTGCTCTGATATCTTATGATTCCACTGGAGTGGAAAAATGCTAATGTAACACCTGTATTCAAAAAGGGAGCGAGGCAATATGTGAGAAATTGCAGACCAGTTAGTTCAACATGTGTTGATGGGAAGTTGTTAGGATCAATTATCAAGGAAGCAATATCAGGATGTTTGGAAAGTCAAAACTCTTCAGATAGCTCCTTTCAAACTACTACCGTTAAGAAGGTCAAGAGCAGCAGTTACATGGCAGACCATTACCTGCAAGTTCTCTTCAAAGACACTCACCGTTGGAGCAGCACACACATTTCAACACACGGAGATTACAAAGATAAAGATGGGAGAAACCATTGGAGAGATTTGAAGACTAAAATGAGAATTTTAAAATTTGGTTGTTGCTTGAATGGGCACTAGTACAGGTCAGTGGTCACATGAGCCATAGAGGAATGAGAATTGTTGCTATGAAACAAGAGCAAAGTCTGAGATGATTTCAAGTTTCCAGAAGGGCAAATGCGTAAAATTATTGATTGCAGCATTGAAGTAGTCCAGCCTGGAGGTAAGGAAGAGACAAAAGATGATTCCAGCAGCAGCAGCTACTTTGAGAATGGGACTGGCTCGAATAAGATGACAGAGGCGGATACAGGAGGCTTTGTGCTGGCACAGGTCAGAAGCTCCTCTCAGAATCCAATGTAGCAAGTTATGAACACAGAAACAGACCCTTATCCGAGGATGGATGCGGTGTCCCTACATTGGACAGGCAGAAAACTAGCCACTAGGATATATGAACATCAACTAACCACAAAAAGACATCACCCACTATCCCTAGTATCCTTACATATACATGAGGAAGGACACCTTCAGACAATAGAGAGGCTGTGATTAACAAGAAGACTAGACTCTACTGGTCCTGCAGTACTCATCATTGGTCCATCAAAACAATGTAGTGCCGTTTTTTGCGGACAGCTACAAGCATGCACGTTTTTTTTTTGCTGACACCGAGGAGCACGCGTAGTAGACTCTGTGGAGATGGGGTTACTGACAGTTTCTCACTGTCCAAAGGCCAATGTGAGAAAAAAAGATCGAGCCACAATGACCCCAACACACTCCCCGCCGCACCCGCCCACACCCACCCCCCCCCCCCCCCCCCCCCCCCCCCCCCCCGGAGCTTGACATCTTAACATGTGCGCCTTGCTATTTTTGCTAATCACTTTACTCCACCTCTCATGATTTTATATATCTCATTAAGGTCACCCCTCAACCTCCTCTGCTCTAGTGAAAGAAGTCTCAGCCTCTCCTTATAACTCAAACCCTCCAGTCCTGGCAAATCTTTTCCGAACCCTCTCCAATAGTATTCTTCCTATAACAGGACAAACTGTACTCAGTACTCCAATAGTGGCCTCACCATCATCCTGTATAACCTCAACATTATGTCCCAACTCCTACTCAATGGTGTGAACAATGAAGGCAAGTGTGCTAAATGCCTTCTTAGCCACCCAGTCTACCAATGGTGCAACTTTCAAACTACGATGTACCTGAACACCCCCAGATCTCTCTGTTCCACAATACAACCCAGGGCTCTCCCATTAACTGTACAAGTCCTGCACTGCTTTGTTTTAGCAAAATGCAAACTCTCACTTTTATCCATACCTCTCAAACACACACTGTCAGACATACACACACCCCAACACTCTCCACTCCTGAGGCTTATACTCCAACACACCCACACTTTACGAAGCATGGTACGCGCACTCTGATGCACAAGGTCACATGCATGCATACACAGATATATATAAAATCTATGGGGTGAATTTGCATTTGCAGAATTACATTTGCAGATACATGCAATTTTGCTCAAAAAGCACATAATTTGCAGACAGTTAATGCAGGCAGCCAATCCATGTAGTATTTTATAAATTCCTACTTTAGAAATGATACCACTCTGATTCAAGATTGGGATACAGACAGACTCAAACCTCACATCTGACATGCATTGTCTGAGCTGAGAAGTCACCTATTTTTATAAAACCTTATGTCATCATGAGATTGTAACTTAAAAGAAATTCTGGAATTTATACATTAAGGAAACCTGCAACCCATTCGAAAAGATGAAAGACTTAACAGCAATCTATGTTTGTTCAATATAGCCTATCAGTTGCATGACTCTGTGATCCTTTCCTATAAAATCTGTGTGTTATGATCCTGCTCCACAGCTACCTGATGATGGAGCAGCGCTCCGAAAGCTAGTGCTTTCAAATAAATGTGTTGGACTATAACTGGTGTTGCGTGATTTTTAACTTTATCCACCCCAGTCCAAGACCGGCTCCTCAAAACAGTTTCTAGCGAACGCATCCCACACCTCCCAGTGCTGCCAGTAAACGTTACAATGCTGATGAAATGATACAGTACCTGCACTCCTGAAAAATTTACAATTTTTAATGATACAAGCTCCTCATTCACTGCTCCATCTGATACACAACATTGGAAACTTAGTGAAGCTGAAAGAAATGAGCAGCTTTAAAACAAAAATCACTTGGAGCTCACAGCTTTCAATGTGAGTCTGAGCCCGATGGTAAGTTCAGGTAACCTTTATTGTGACCCAAGTTTGTTACAGCTTCAGATCCCCTCAGCAAAATGGCATAGAAAAAAGTAACTGATATGTTTTTAAACAGCTCAAGGTCAAAACCCACACACTTCCTCCCACGTTCTTTACTATTGGTCAGCACCTAGTTATCCCTTTGTAACTGAAAAAGTGAGGACTGCAGATGCTGGAGACCAGAGCTGAAAACATGTTGCTGGAAAAGCGCAACAGTTCAGGCAGCATCCAAGGAGCAGGAGAGTCGACATTTCGGACATGAGTCCTTCTTCAGGAATTCCTGAGTTTTGGTTTTCTTCACCACCAAAATGGTTTCATCGTTAAATACTGAACTCCAGGTTTCTGACCGAATTCCAATTCCGCCATCTTCCGTGGCAGGATTTGCCGGAACTCGGTTGTGAGTCCAGTTGATAATGGCACTAGGCCATCGTTCCTTCAAACCCCTGCGATGACAAATGAACTCGCTGTGCCTCCGCAGGAGGGAGGAGCAGGTAAAGGCCTTCCTGCACTTGAGGCAACTGAAGGGCCTCTCCCCCGTGTGAACCCGCCGGTGGGTCTGAAGATTAGAGGAATCGCTGAAGGCCTTCCCGCACTCGGGACAACTGAAGGGTCTCTCCCCGTGTGGACCCGCCGGTGGGTCTGGAGATTAGAGGAATCGCTAAAGCCCTTCCCGCACTCGGGGGACCTGAAAGGCCACTCCCCGGTATGGACTAGCTGATGCCTCAGCAGGGCAGAGGAATCGCTGAAAGCTTTCCAGCACTCGGGGCAGCTGAAGGGCCTCTCCCCAGCATGGAGCAGCTGGTGCTTCCGCAAGGTGCCCACTTGACTGAATCTCTTCCCACACTCGGGACAGCTGAAGGGCCTCTCCCGCGTGTGGACACGCGGTGGATCAGAAGGTGGGAGGAATTGCTGAAGGCCTTCCCGCATTCTGGGCAGGGGAATGGCCTCTCTCCAGTGTGGACCCGCTGGTGAGTCAGCAGGATGGAGGCCCGGGTAAAGCCCTTCCCACACTCAGGGCACCTGAATGGCCTCTCCCCCGTATGGCGCCGCTGGTGCCTCAGCATGGAGGAAGCCTGGGTAAAACCCTTCCTGCACTCGGGGCAGGAGAATGGCCTCTTCCCCCGTGTGGACCTGCTGGTGCCTCAGCAGGGTGGAGGCCTGGGTAAAACCTTTCTGCACTCTGTGCAGGAGAATGGCCTCTCCCTGGTGTGACTGCGCTGATGAATCTCCAGGGCAGACGGGACACGGAAGCCTTTTCCACAGTCGCCACACTTCCACGGTTTCTCCACAGGGCGAGATTCCTCGGGATTCTCCATGGCCAAAGCTTCACCTGCACACAAACATGTGTATAGGCCCCTCCCCGCCGTGAATTCCTCGTTCCAGGCCGTATCACTCATCCATGCTCCACACTCAGTGCGTTCACAGTCGGGTCTCTCATCCAGTCCCACTGATGCTGAAATGTACTGAAACAGGAACCAAAAAGCTTTGCTCCTTCTCACAGAATCTAAGTTGAAAATTGCTGAGGTCCTGATGGATTGAGTGACTGTCAGATATTGATGTCAAAGCAAGGATTGCAGATGCTGTACAGTGAGTCGAGAGTGTGCTGGAAAAAGCACATCAGGTCAGGCAGCATCTGAGGAGCAGGGGAGTGTTGATGTTTTGGCAGAAGTCCTTCATTTGTTGATTTGAAACTTCTATCTTCAAATACTCTGTGAAAAGAGATTATAAATGTCATCACTGTCAGTCCAGAGTAGAAACTCAGAACAAAGCAATTCTACTTTTCTGCAGAATATTATTTTCTTTTACTATTCCACAAAATTGAAAGCACCATCCCACTCCCTCCCTCTGTTTTCACTCCATTCTAAACTAATTCTCCTGAAGGTACGGATTCAGGATCTTACAGGGGCAGAGAAGCAAAAATATCAAGACTGACATCTCTCTGAAGTTTGGATGACTCCACCTGAAAGCTAAATATCTTCCACGACATTGGGATGCTGCTGAGAGCGAGCAGGTCTAATTTTGGGGAAGCAAATAAAATGTTAATTCAGGAGTTAACCCGCATGCAGCTTCGAGAGGGAACAACCAGACACGAAAATGTTTAACGCCCCTCAGGAAGAGGGGAACAAAAATGAGACATCAAGGCATTAACACTGACACCAGAGAGAAACTGAACATACAGATGTGGCAAACATTCGTGGCAAGCCAGAGTC